>NW_015386647.1:425110-480207 GCF_001527695.2 Protobothrops mucrosquamatus | reverse complement strand
CTAGTTCCTCTCGGGCCAACCCCGAACCCCCTAAAAATTTAGAAAAGCACCCCTCTAAGAAGACCCGTAGTCTTTGTCTTCTTAGGTCCCTCAGTGCTGTCGCTGAGTGCCACCTCTCTGGGTTCCAGATCCCTTCATCGAGGCTGGCCCTTGGAATGGAATTGGGCCATACCTGCGCGATGGGGGAGTCGCGCAGGGCAGCAGTTGTCAATGATGTATTCAATATCTGTTTTTTCCCTACACACATGGTTTTTGTTGTTTGTTTGTTTTCTCTTTTTCTTTGTTTTGTATTTTATCTTTGAAGGTAAGAAATAAATATGTAAAAAAAAGATTGGAAAACAGGGTATATGGGAGACTAAGAGGCAATTGCAAAAATACGTCACATACCTCGGGATTGAAGGATGTGGCTCACTAAATCAAAGCCTTCCTTGGCACTGGAGAGTTGCAAGGCACCAGACTGCAGATCTTCCAGAACAGACTGGGCTGTGTCAAAACTGTCGTTCATAGTTGTGATGATAACACCTGTGGGTCCCCTTTTTACCCAACCACTGCAATAGAGCCCTGAAAAACATAATGCCCAACCAGGCAACTGAGATCCAATGCTTTGTTTTGAACAGATCCAAGCAATGGCCACGAGTCTGCAGTGACTTCTTGTGGTACATTCATTCAAAGTCTCCTGCTAATGCCAGGGAGAAGATATACTTGCGCTATCCATTCAACACCAATACAAGATGAGGTCTGGAAAAGCTCAATTCTTCTTCTTTTTTTTTAGTGGATAGCATAGGCGGCCTGGCGTAGTTTTTTTAGTGGATAGCATAGGCGGCCTGGCGTAGTTTTGATTGTGTTTTGGTAGGGGTTTTTATATGGGGTATTTTAGAGCAGGCTTTTTATTTAATATTTATTGTGATTTTTATTATTGCCTGTTCACCGCCCTGAGTCCCGTAAGGGAGATAGGGTGGTATATAAATTTAAATAATAATAATAAATAATAATAATATGCAATCTGAATCCCAATAATTCACGCTGACCATTCATTGTCCAGCCTTGGAGCTGAACTGTCTGATTCCCCATTTGTCTTTTATCACACCAATTTGTTCTATGGGGCACAGCACGAGTTCTACTAACCTGGTGCCCCAAGAACTCTGCCTGAATTGTTGGGAATAACACCTCGCTTGCTGTCAAAGGGTACTGCGGGATCAATTGGAAGGCTTTTGTATCCAATGCTGCTAAAAACCAGGCCAGACCTCAGTTCCTCGATCTCTCCAGTGGGAACTGCTTTCACAGCATCCCCTGCAGCCTGCACAGTCCAGGAACAGGAAAACGGAGAAGAACAATGTTAGAGTGACCATCCTAAAAATCAGTTGCATGATCAGGTATCCCCATGGTTCAAACAGCATTTGAGGAAGTGTGAATGGAATGGGAGCCCACCTTAAGATGCTATGGAGTCTAACAAACAAAAAAATAGCTGCAAATCAGTTCTTAGCCAATTCTCCTCCTAGATGTTGGTTGGGTAATCAGCTTTCTTACCAGGACAGCCTCCTATCACAGGCATCAATACAAAACAAACAAGAGTTCTTTCCACAGTGCTACACAGAACATGAATCCTTGGAGACACGTATAGTGGCTTACTGAAAGCCTACCTTTTAAGCAAAGAGCAGGCAGTTACCCTGATTCTTCTAAGCAGAGTGGGAAAATAAAACTATATTTAACTTATTGCTAAAAGTGGGGAGGTTGTTGCCAACCTTAAAGGGATAAATTAAGGACAGGGGGAGAGTTAAGAGGGTTGAAGGGCCAGAAAGGAAAAGCTTTGAGATCGTACTTCCAACCTGTTGACAGCTAACTGGATCGCTCTTGCTCTCTTTCCATCCATGGTGGGCAACACTTCCAGCGGACTGCGCTGAAACTTCAATCTCCACTCTTTGGATGCGGAAGCCCAGCGGCCACCCACCTCCTCTGGCGGTTCTTCCAGAGCTGTTTTGATCATCAGCTCAGTCAGGCGCTTCTTTGGTCTTGGGAGGTCTGAAAGTTACAAAAGTATTGGGAAACAAGGGATTTTTCCAGGGGACGGAGTTTGCCCCTGTGCGATGCTGAAAAGAATAACCTGGAAAAAAACCTGATTGTCAGCTGTCACCTCATGCTTGTGCTTCACAACCATTCAGTATCAGCTGCCATGAACTCAAGGGGGGCTTCATAGGAAGCAGGGGGATGCTTTGAGGGGAAACGAAACTTCACCGTATTTTCACTGCGAGATGGGCTTCAAGGTCAAACCAGCTGGGAATGGAACACAGCTGCATACCAAACCTACATCTGAAGTGGCCATTCTAAAAACCTCTTGTCTGAATTTGATTGGAGATGGGGGGCAGTGATGGGAGGCAAGTAAGGGAGGGAAAATTTAGGTTTCGGGATTTTGGCGTGTGAGTTCTGGCGATGCATTACTGTAATTTACATTACTTTTAGTAAACTTTGCTTTTCTCAACAAATGGAGTTAAGGATCCTTCTTACTTAAGAAGTTCAAGCTGAGGCAGGTCTGACACTGATTTTCATTCTCTCTCTCTCTCACACACACACACTCACTTTCTTTTCTTATGTTATTTTTGGTGTGTTTTTTTATGTCACTTTTTAAACTTTCCCTGTTGTCCTCTTCCCGCCACTTTTCCTTTTGTGTTGCAATTTTGTATTTTAACTTTTTGATTGTTGAAACTTAATGAATTTTTTTTGTTTGTTTAAAAAGAAATGCTTGTGGTGAAGTTAGAGTTGGCTTGACTGGCAATGTGAATGTGTGCATTTATTTGCAGAAGATTCCGTGTTGTCGACCGAGAAAGGTAGGGCTAATGTGTGGTATGTTGTGGAAAGGAGGAAAACGGCCACGTATATCAGTTCATTATTCTCTATTTTGCAATAGGGGCATCAGGACAAATATGAAAATTGGATTCATTAGGAAGTAATTATTTAAGAAGGCAAATGCATGCTGAATGAATGTGTCCTGAATACAAAAATGAGTGGTCACCATGAATGAAAGTCCACTGAGGTGGTATGATAAAAAAAAATCCCAGATTACCCTCTCTCAGTCAAAGCCATGTAAACTGGCAATTTATTACCAGCAGGGAGTCCACAAAAAGATCCTCCCTTAGTATGTAAACAAAGAGAAGAAGCCTGGTTTTTGAAATTAGAAAAAACGTATCAGCACAAACTCTACTGATATAAGAAAAAAGGCAATTTAGGCCAGCTCAGTGTTGAAATAGAAATTTGAGCACAGAATTTATCTAACCTTCCTGAAAAAAACATTCCACCTACAGTTTCTTCTAATTTACATTGTTCAATTGCATCTTTTGCCACATACTTCTCTGCTTTTTTTCTCTCAAAAAACCCCTCCTTTTATGGGGCTTCTTTCTCTCAAAAAACCCCTCCTTTTATGGGGCTTCTTCAGCCAGGGAAGGGTTCCAGCTCTCTCCCAGGGTTACAAAGCACACTGCTTGTTCAAAACACTGCAATTCAACCAGGCAGCACAGGTGGCCGTTTATTATTATTACAAAGAGATGTTCTGATGGAAAATGAGAGAAAACTAGGAGATGCATCTGGCTCACTGAAAACACGGAGCACTAAACCATTTCAAAAGGTGGCTGCTGTACAAATTTGTCCCTTCATAACAATTCACATGGAATTTGAGGAAGGGGACAACTGGATTCAGTTTTCCAGGGATTTAAAATGAGCTTCTGTCTGGCTTCAATCATTATACCTAATGATTATGATTCACAATTGCTTTCATTTGGCCTGGATCATTTTGGCCAATTGTTACATTATAAAATATCCAAGTTATTCAAGGCCCTGGCTACTGAATTACCTCAAGACATTAGTAATTGTCATTTAGATGACCCATCTAAGATTCCTGCTGATGTTCAAGCACAGAAATGGGCGAGGAGGAAATCAGAACCATATTAAGAGAAAATCAGAACCATATTAGAGTGGAGCACCTTTACTCTCCAATGTATACCTAGCAACTACATAATAAATGGGGGAGAAGGATTCTGGGATTTGTGGTTCAGCAACATCTGGAAGCCTACAGAAACCTACCATAATTCACATAATCCAAATCCAAATTGCTTCATTCATGGAACCTAGCTTCTCTTTGCACCTTCACAGTATTTTGGGGTTTTGCTTCTCCTTATTCTATACCTCTGGGGTGATAAAGGTGGGCCCAAAGACAGTCATACATTGTATGACAGGAGATTACTTTGAGGAGATTGCCAGACAATTTCCCAGTTCTGGCGGATGGGTGAATGGAGATATCTCTGTCTTAATGAGTAGTGAGTAGTTTTTATTCCCCTCACCATTTAATTTTAAGCAAGGAAGATTTTCTTCCCATGCAAATCTATGGAATGAATTTCCAGTCACTTGGACAAGAGGAAATATCTCCTCCTTTCTGTCTGTCTATTTGACCATTTCCGCAACTGAAAGTGTTTATATGCCCTGTTTGCTTTTCTTCCTGAGTGTGTCTCTCTCACTGGCTATTCTTTAAACCCCTGGGATAAGTCAGGTTAGAAGTACAAACTAGAAAGCTTAACTTTTTGTAATTGATCAAAATCCTAGCTTTAAAAATTGGCCACAACAATTTTTAAAATGCTCAGTGTCAACATTGTGCCTTTCTAATTCTATTTTAATAAACAACCTGATTCTTTAGATATGATATGTCACTTCTGTTCCCCAACCTGGCCTGCTCCAGATGTGTTGGGCTAAGCCATCTATCATACCAGTCTCAGTTATAGAAGCCTAAAACTTTTGTTCCCATAATTAATTTATTGCAATTATTTGTCTTTCAGTCCTTCCTGGCATTTTACAAGCAATGTAAGAATTGTGAATAAAAATATGATAAATGTTAGTGAAACCAATCTAGATGAGAACAACCCAGTAGAAGAAAAGGGGAAAGCCCACCTAGCTTTTGAACTAAAATTCCCATTTAGAGAATTTGGACTGTCCAAAGTTATGATGGTACTGAATGAGTGGTACTTACAACGAGTCTTTGACGTTCTAGCCCATGGTCCTGTGATCACAATCTGCGTGCTTGGCAAGTGGCTCATATTTATGACAGTTGTAGTATCTACAGTCATGTGATTGCCAGTTGCAACTTTCCCTAGTGCCTTCCCACAACTAAAGTCAACAGGGAAATCAGAAGGAAAGGTTGCAACTTGCTCCTGTAAATTGCTCGCACCAACGTGGCTTTTTCTTTTGAGGAATCTGGCTATGGTGTATGAGGTTCTTCACTGACCTGGCATCAGTCTCACCCAGTGCCATGATGGCAGCCTGCACATCTACCCTCACCCAGCACCCACCTAAGATTTGAAACTTCCCGCCAGCTTTCCCATTGACTTCGCTTGTGGGAAGCCAGCAGGAAGTTGTGAGGAGGTCCTCACTTAATGACCCACAATCCTCAGTTCACAACAGCAACAGGGCCGGTTGAGATTGTTGTCACTACAAGTGATGCAGTCATGTGATGTTACACTTTACAACTGCATTGCTTAGCAATGAAAATTCTGGTTCCAATTGCTGTTGTTAAGCAAGGACTGGAGATTTAGCTGATGTCAGATATTCATCTGTTAGTTTATGCTAGTTTTATCAACAAGTATCTGGCTGATTCTCACCTTTAATGGCATCCCCAAGATCTCTGAAATCTGCAGGATCCAGGAAAGGTCTAACACTGGGTAGGTTGATCATTTCCCGCAGTTCCTGAAGGTTTCAGACACAGAAACACAGGGCAAAAATGTAGGTGACGGTAGGAAGACTGACATTCAAACATAGAGACAGTAATAGGTTTCGTTTTCAAAAATCAGCCAAAACTGGCTAGGCACTGTCACCTGGGCAGGTATTATTGAGAGTAAAAAAAAGAATTTCCTGAGAATTATAGCATGCCTGGATCTAAAGCTTTCCTAACTCTGCTTAATCCTTGCAGCTGCAACCAAAACTTCAAAAGCAAAGCTGACATTTACAAGCTAATCAAGATGATACTCATAGAAAGCGTATCACATGATTTTGATTAGGTAAGTTGATGCAAAGGTGCCATGAAACAACCCTGAGAAGAACAGTGCACTCCTATCACATCAACAAGCGTGAGATGAACCTTGGGCATCCTTTCCTCCTTCAGAACCATGAACCGGATGCAGTTTCATTAGATTCAGAGCAGTACATTCATTTCCTGCTTGAGCATCCAACATGATGGGGCTACTTCAATTTCCAAACCATAGTCAGTGACTGATCTTAACAGGGACTACAATGTGGACGCTTCTTTTGCCCTTTTGACTGGTACTCTACACTTGCTCTCCCCCAAAGTGAGAGGAAAAAGAACCAAAAAGAGTAGCTTTAGGCAGTGAGATGGGCGGCATATGAATTTAATAATAAAAAAAAAAAAATTTTAAAGTGAAAATAATGAATAGTCATACATTGTAGAGGATATAGAGAATGACTATGAGTAACAGGAGGGAGAGCAGCTATCAATGCCACAGTCTGATAAGAGGATCTTGAGCTCAGCCAAAAAAGTAATATGAGAAAACCTCTTCCTAGTTCACACAAAGTTAAAGTGGAGGGGGGGGGAAACGGGGGAAGCACATTCAGACTTGCAGAGTCTGTTAGCAATAAATGTAGGTCTGAACTGTATCTAATTCTTAGTTTGGTCTATCTTGTTGGGCTGACATACATGCATATGCTTATTCCCTAAGTATTTCACAATGTTTATATTGTCAATTGCAGTATCAGTCACGGCAGTTTTGCGGAGGGCTTCAGGGTTGCACTCAAGGCTTCGAAGTTGGGAGGGCTTTTCAGTGGCCTTCTTACACATATCTGTCTTCATGTGAACTTGTCTTTGTAGCACAAACAACCTTGCTAGAGATCAAGACCTGTTACAGAACTGCCCTCCCTCCGCTTTTTTTTTTTACCTTTATGGTGAAAGCCACCTGGAGGGGACCCCTTCTGCCAATAAGATACACCCGTTTGACTTTACTGCTGGCCAAGGCTGAGAAGGACTCTTCAGTGATGTCGGTTTTCTAAGGGGGAAGGAAGAACACGGATTAGGGCAGGCAACCTGGAACAAGCAGCCATCTGTTCAAATAAATTGCATTCAATGCAAAGACCTTCTCTCGGGTTAATGCCATAGTAATGGAGCAGTTTGGTAGGACAGCATGCATCATTTTGGGCCATTTTTCACAATGCTGCGTCTGCTGACAACACATCAACACTGTGATGGAAAGGGAAAAGGCTGAGAAGAGGAGAGCAGGAAGGGGGAGAGGCAACACTGATGGGAATTATTAATGTGAGAAAAAAAGGCATGAAAACACACAAATAACAGCACATTGAACCCCGATGCACTGATTACCAATATTTTAATCTCATTTTCCTTTCTAAAAAAAGAATTCAAGCAGCTAGCAACGTACAAAAAGCAGACTTAAAACCCACATTTTAAGTCTCAGTAAAGAGATACTTCCAAAACTTCAAGGCAATAGCTTTCGTGTGTTTTCTGCCTCCAAAGCCTAAGGAAAAGCACATCTGGGAAGAAATAGACAAAGCTGGAGGATCAATCTGGCCTTAGGTATGCAGTTTTGCCCCCCTCTACTTGAAGGTATAAGAATATCTTGGGAGTTCATGGTGGCACTTCCTAAAGCCAAAACCTATTCACTGCTCCAGAAGGAGAAAGAGAAGCAAAAACTGCCCCACTACCTTAAGGCAAAAGGGAGAATTGGGGAAGGTTATTGAGAAGCAGGGAAGGAGGAAAGGGTCATGCCCCCAAAGTAAGGAAGGCAGCAGAACACAAAGCAAACCGGAAGCCTTCTCCTGGAGGACTTTGGAAGAACGCTTCACATGCAGCAACCCCATTCCTGCAGCAGCAGATGCAGGATGTACCCTTGTCCCCTCCAATAAAACAGACAAGTGTTCACCTGAAATGCAAGACTCCAGGATGGCTGCAGTCAGCTAGGTTTTTTGAATCAGGGATCCTGCCCACAGCCTTCATTATCTGAAAGGGTATTTTCTGGCAGGTCGATAGCAGACCTCACTGTTTGGTTCCCCAGCGTGATCAAACGAGCTAGGGCTCGTTTCAACTTACCCGAAGAATTTCAAGAGGTGACAGGAGAATCCGTGCAACGTCCAACGCCACATTCCCATGACCTAGGATGACCGCCGTCTCACTGTTCAAATCTGGTTTCAGCTAGAACAACAAAGAGGTGTTTCACAGTAAGCCAGAGGTCCCCAACCTTTTGGGCACCGGGGACCGGTTCCGTGGAGAGAGGTTTTTCTGCGGATCGGAGGGTGTGTGGTTTTGTGTGCTGCCTGCATCCCTCGGATGGGGCTTTGCTTGTTTGTGCGGACCGGTTGCTGGCATGCCGCAGCCCGGTACTGGTCCACGGACCGGGGGTTGGAGACCCCTGCAGTTAGCCTTCAACTCATGCTAGCCTGGCTTCATTCCCAGTCTTTCATCCAAGGCAGTCAGCCACCAGAATTTCTTCCTTATAATGTTAGGACCAGCTTGAGACTCTGAAAGCTCTTCCATAGCCTTTAAGATGCACAATGATACAGATTCTGTCCAATCACACAGAACACACAGGAAAACATGTCTACTTTCAAAAGACTTCTTGCAGGGAAAGACTGTTGTAAGACAAGGAAAAGTTACAAGAGCAAGGCTATTTTCCCTTCATATTTATCACTTCTTCATAGGGAAAAGTATGTGGGATGCCCTATTTAATAAGGAAATACCCTTTCCCAGTAATTTCTGAGTTTATGCCAATACTACTAATTTGAAGAGCACCGAAGAGCCAAAACTGCTAAGCAGCTTCTATTTTACAATGACAACTATTCACAAATGAAGTTGCTTAGCAAAAGTGGAGGGAACATAATCATGTCCATCACAAAAGCTGCAGTTCCCATGTTCCACACTTGATGGCAAACACTCCTCCATGCATCTTTATTTTTCTTTTTTTCTCAAGCCCCAGAGCTTCTCTTCTAGCCTTCTCATGGCACATGAAAGAGAGGGAGAATAGAATAGAATAGAATAGAATAGAATAGAATAGAAGGGACCTTGGAGGTCTTCTAGTCCAGTCCCCTGCTCAAGCAGGAGAACCTATACTATCTCAGACAGGTGATTGTCTAGGTCAGGGATAGGCAACCTTGGCTCATTTATGACTCGTGGACTTCAACTCCCAGAATTCCTGAGCCAGCCATGCTGAGGGGAAAGGGAGAGGTTTCCAAGCTGAGCCATGCTGGCTCAGGAATCCTGGGAGTTGAAGTCCACGAGTCATAAAAGAGCCAAAGTTGCCTATCCCTGGTCTAGGCTCTTCTTGAAAATTTCCTGAAATCTTCCTGAAGATCTGCAAATAGGTTCACAGTTGTAAACCATTCTGAATTTAATTTGGTATCTATGTGTTCTTTTCCAACTGCAGGTCTCTCCCTTGGATGCCTGAGCAGGTGGCAACCTTGGAGAGGTGAAAGAAGGGCGACATTAAAATTCTTACATTTCTGTTCTCCGGCAAGCCATTGTACCATCCTACAAAGGCTCTCGCCGTGTAGACGCCGTCAAGGTCCTCCCCAGGAATTCCAAGGGTCCGATTGTCCTCAGCGCCATAACACTGCGAGAAGGGAAATAAGCTTTACAGCAAGCAAATCAGTGGCTCAAATACATATTATATGGCCTATTTTCTGAGGCAGCTTCTTCCTCCCCCCCTCCGATGAATAAATAACTGTGGCAGAATGAAAGGTCAGGAATGGTTTCCTTTATAGTTGAAAATCCCCGTGAGTGTTGCCAGAGCACTGAAAGGCCATTTATTATGTCCCTCAATTCAAGGTCAGTCTGCTGATTGCAAAACTCTCAGAGATTTTTATATGCCACTATTACGTTGGTTATGTTATTACAGATACTGCTCTCTGAAGCAAATGGGTAGAGGAGTTATAATACTGTTCACTGTTCTTGGCTTTTTGATTGACAAGGCTGAGCCAAGGTGGTATAAGACAATGAACTGGACAATTTTTGGCGGGGTTCAGGAGGGAGGCCTCTATATTGCAGGAAGCAGAGTGGGGAGCAAGTAGCTAGGCCTGCCTCTTTGGCCACAGCAAAGGTGGGAAACCATAAGCCCAGGCTTATGGGGCTTTTTTGGGGGGGGGGGATGCAATAAAGGCAATAGCAACAAAGGTAGACGGTGGGCTCATTCATGCTATTAACAACTTGCTGGTCCCACGTCCTACATCTTGAATAGTTTTTTTCAGGAGAGGAACAAGCCATATTGATTTGCAGCTACAGAATGCAGGAACTCCATCGCCTTTTGCAGTTGGCTGCCCTTCTGGAAAGGTGTAAAACTCTCCTGATGCAGATCAGAGTCCTGGCATCTACTAAGCTTTCCCCCCTTCCCTTTCCCTTGTTTAATCATTTAATTGCTCATATCACAGGAGGTATTTTCAGTCACGAGGGACTCTGGATGTATTATGTAAGATGTACAGTAGATGAAATACAGAGATAGAACTTTTTTTTTTTCAAAAAACCTTACGCCTTTGAAACGGCAAGTTACAGCAGAGGGTCATTAGAACCTGCTATATAGGGATTATGCCAGGGATTTCATTTTCATATTGCAAAATTGTGCATCTCTGCTAAGCCTCCAGAGGAGGCACTTTGCAACTTCTTCACAAGAAGGACACACCTGTCTTTGAATTATTAAAGCAGCCACATCTTTTGTTTCACAAGGCTGCTCTGAAAGCCGTCTCTACCTGCCTCTGCACAGGCTGCACACGCGCAGCCGCTTGGCTCACGCAGTTTTATTAAGAGAAAACTGCTTGTATAAGCCTCGGTGCAAAGGGTTAGATCTGCCTCAGTATAATGTACAACTTCAGCAATTGTAGTTTGTTTATCGGGACTTGTGTCTTTATGTCATGTCACAAGGATTTGTTCAAACAAGCTTTGACTGAAACAAGCCATGGTCCATTGCTGCATTCATATCTCATACTAAGCCCCGATGAGATTTGGTTGTTGTACAGAGTAATGTATGAATCCTTCTGTTAATGATTTAGCAACATATGCGAACATATCCCTTATGATTTGGTGAAGAAACATTAGTGAAAAAAATTACATTTAGGCAAAATCTGTGAGCTCAGCCAACAATTCAAGGGCAAAGCAACCCAAGCCTAAATAAAATTAAACACCTCACAGCTTAGCACAGTGTTTCTCAACCTTGACAATTTTAAGGCATGTGGACTTCAACTCCCAGAATTCCACAGCCAGCATTGCTGGCTGAGGAATTCTGGGAGTTGAAGTCCACATGCCTTAAAATTGTCAAGGTTGAGAAACACTGGCTTAGCAGGATATGTGAACCAGGCTTAGTGGGCATATTTCAGCCAAATCCAAACATCAGAATTCAAAGGAGAGTTGTGAATACCTCAGTCCAACATGTCATGGGAAGATGGTCCAGGATTTTACAATGCTGGTGTATGTATTTATTTAACAACATTGCTAACGTGCCTAATCCTAATGGGTGGCAGAAAAGAAAAAAACCCGAAAACCATGAGCAAAGTATAATAAGCTAAACCTAATACAACTGATTTCTTGTACTATCTATGATAGTGGCCCCAATATGTGGACAGAAATATATTCCAGCTGTTCCTGGAATAGAGGTAGTCCTCAACCTATGTCTACAATTGAGCCCAAGATTTCCATTGCTAAGCGAGACAGTCGTTAACTGAGTTTTATGACCTTTTTGCCACAGTTATTAAGTGAATCACTGCAGTTGAGTTAGTAACGCGGCTGCTAAGTGAACCTGGCTTCCTCATTGACTTTGCTTGACAGAAGGTCGCAAAAGGTGATCACATGACTCTGGGACACGGCAACCGTCATAAATACATGCCAGTTGCTAAGCGTCTTAATTTTGATCAGGTGACCATGGAGATACTACAAGGGCTGTAAGTGTGAAAAACGGTCATAAGTCACTTCTTTTAGTGTCGTAACTTTGAACAGTCATTAACCAAATGGTTGCAAGTTGTAAATGGTATGAAATATGCTTTAAAAATTGGTCTTTTAGTCTATGACAGTATGATCAGTCTTGTGTCTCAGACAAACAAGGTCATCTTTCTGCCAAACACATTCATTTAATTGTCAAACTCGCGATGTCACGTCGTGTGACGTTATCGGCACTGTTTTGCCATTGCCGGCAATGGGGTGGGCGTGGCTTCTCTGGAGCAAATCCCAGACACTACTGGAGGATCATCATGGCTACCCTAGTGCCATGGTCCTGGTGCCTTAGCAGAATTTAGCAGAACTTCAAGAATGTTCCTAGCATCCTACTAAAACCCAGTTGGGGGCTTTGCCATTGGCCATTTGCATTTGTTCACCTACAGTACATGAATTAAGAGAAGCAGCTATTTTATTTTTGTAGACTTACAACCAAATGGTTGCAAGTTGAGGACTACTATATAATGAAAAACAACATATGCTCTGATGTATCACTCCTGACATACCTTCCTGTCCTCACAAATGCTATTCCTCCTCTTGAGCCTATTAAAATCACAGACAAGAACACACTTACCAGGACCACTGCGTGATAGGCCTTCTGCAGCTCCTCCACCGTTACATCCCTCCCCACAGTCACATTCCCAGAAAAAGAGCAGCGGTCAGAGTGGGCTGTCTGGGTAAATGTGTTGATCACATTCTGGGGAGAGAGGTCAAGAGAGGTTCCATCTGAAAGCCATCTCCTTGTCCCCAGCGGCTAAGCGCCCAAGCAGGAGGCTACAGCAAAAAGAACGAGGCCAGGTTTGATGACTTTGCAGCATCTCGAGCAGCATCTCACTTTGCGATTCAGGCTGGCACCAGGCCAGTCAGCTCCATTAAAACAGCACATTTTTCTTCCAGATACAGTCACAGGAAGAAGGTAATATGCCCTATTGCCAGCAGTGGACATTCTAGTTGTAGACAAGGTTATATCTTGCTTACGGGAAAACACCGTGCATTATCATCAGGTTTACCTGTCCAAACTCAAGTGATCTTAATTACTGGTCCATTCCATCTGACAAAAGCAAGACATCAGGCATTAAAAAAAAACCACCCACAGAATGCCATGAAATATTAGGGCTGTGTTCAAAAGAGGTGCTTTGCAAAAAAAAGTGTTAAGGCAAATAAAGTTCCTCTTTTCAAACTGTTAAAGCAGCCGTGTCTTTTGGAAGACTCTTTTGGCGTCTTCCAAAAGCGTTCCTTGAGGTCTGTGTAAGCTTCTGTTGAGGCCACCCATGAAGCAAAGTGGCTGTAGGCACACAAGTATACGGTACTGAGAGAAAAGAAAGACAGCTTTGGAAGCAGCTGCACAAAGTGTGCAAAAGGCACGTCTGCTTTCACAATTCAGAGAGCGTTTCTTTCATAGTACTGTGCATCATAAAACACCTCTTCTGAATGCTAGTACGTAGTACATATTTCCAAATCTTGCTTAAATAGTATGCTGTTATCCCCCACAAGATCTCTCATATTTTCTAAAGGTTATATGCAGATCAAACGGCAAGACAAAAATGGAATGAAAAGAAGGTGGCGAGAAGAAGAAAGGAAATAATTTCAGGAGCTCCTCTCCTGCCTCCACTTTAGTAGATCCCTTTTATGACTGCTAATACCGGAAAGAAAGTTAGTACCAACCTTGACTTCTGGGTGATCAGGAGCCACTCCAAAACGAACCAAGCCAAATGGAACTGGCAACTTCTCATAAATATCCACCTGAGTCTGTTTGTGATGCTGGAGAAGACACCCCAAATCATTATAATGCATTTAAGGAAAAATAAAAAGAGTGTGTTGCATTGGGTCATTTAACAGCAATGAAACCCTCCTTTAAATCTAACTCTCCAAGTTTCAAACAATTGAAAAGGGAATGCAGGACTATCATTTTGCCACAGCTGCATATATTCACAAATGGACTGGAAGGTATCTCCACATCAGGCACGCTGGCTGAGGAATTCTGGGAGTTGAAGTCCACAAGTCATAAAAGGGCCACGTTTGAAGACCCCTGCTCTCTACCATCCTCTCCACACAGCAAATTCTCCACAAGTTTAGCATTCACAGAACCCACACAATCACTGAATTTGATGCCCTATCAAAGCAGAAACCTGTGTTGGAAATCAATATATTTTTTACACTTAACACTTTCCTGAATATTATGCTCTTTTATCACAGTCAAGGATTATCTCAAATCTAACTTTTCTGCTGAAACCAAGAGATATTTCTTACATTAAAAGACAAAGAGAAATTATTTGAGGCTTACAGATTCTCAATTTCTGGATCCAGCTTTTAGAAAAAAATGTAACTGTCAAAGCAAGAATATTCAATATTAGCCTCTACTTTCCCTTCGCCTGGCTCTCTCTGTCTAGTTTTAGAAAATATACAGAAAAGTTGTATAAATATACTTCAAATAAATGAATAAAAATCGCTCATGCACATATATTAAATCAATACATCTGTGGCAGCCACAATTGTAGAGCAATGGAGCCCTCAAGAAGATGCAGAGCATAAAAAGAGTAATTGCTGAACTTCCTGCTAGTGGGTAGCATTTATTTATTTAGCACATGGCATACAATGTCAGACACAATGCATTCCTGACAACCTAGATTGCTAGTTCGTTCCGTTTGGAACTTGCATGTCTATCCTTGATGCACTGGGGGGGGGGGCAACCTAGCTTACACCAATTAACTAGTGGCACTCAGGTTGCTGGCTCTTCCAGGCTCCTCCATCAGTCTCACCTCATCTTGCCTCGTGTCATGATGCCTCATGTCTGGCCAGGTCCAGCACTGGCTTCCACTCTCTGCACACACAAATGCAGCTAGGTTTTTCCCCACCAAAGTGGTACCCATTGATCTACTCGCAACATTGCATGCTTTCGAATTGCTGGGTGGGCACGAGCTAGGGATCGAGCGACTATTCAGAAGACAGGCAGGCCTTCTGCAGCAAAAAGCTGACCAAAGAAAATTTTTGTACTGTCAGTATCCAGCTATGCTTAAACTATATTGGTTATCCATATACCTTTTTTTTCATGCCTTTGAGTCAGCCTCGAACCCTGGAAACTGCTTGGACTGGTCTTTGCCCTATTCTTGGCGAGATTTCAGAAGTGGTTTGCCTGCTTCCTAGGTCTGAAAAACAGTCACCCACTGCCTAAGACAAGAGTAGAACTCAACGTCTCCTGATTTCTAGCCTGTTGACTTAACCCCTACACCAAACTAGCTGTCATATAACATGTGTGTGTTTGTGTGTGTGTGTGTGTGTGTGTGAGAGAGAGAGAGAGAGAGAGAGAGAGAGAGAGAGAGAGACAGACAGACAGACAGACAGACAGACAGATAAAAACACAAAACAATGTTTATTTGTCTGGATCCAGCAAATCCAGCAATAAGATCTGAAGTTTGTACAGGATGGACAATATGTAGCTATTTTTTGTAAAAAAAAAAAAAAACTGCGAAAATACAGCTTTTATCATTATTCTCCCTCCATAGACAACTATGGAGAGGAAAGGCAAGCTTATACTCATTTAGCTGGAAGTTGGGGTGTGGTAATGGGGAGGGGGTTCATTAGTATTATTTCTTTTATTATGATTGTTTTTACTTGTATGTGCCTAAGGTTTGGCTTCTCTTTCTTTTTTCTATGTTTGTTCTGTGTTACTTTAGTGGAAGTTAACCTTTAGCATTTAAAATAGTTAGCTTTTTTCTATTATGAATAGATTTGTTCAGTTTTCAAAATGTGACCTTTTGAATGCAGATATACTCAGGTCTATTTTGAATCATTACATCTTTGAAAGATGCACCATAAAACATGAGGCCTCCAGATCCTTCTTGAACAAACATGTGGGGGAAGATGATTTCAAACACCAGGGTAGGCCTTCATTGTTTACATTTGTAACATATTTTGTCTTCTTTCCTCATTAAAGGCACATCCCCAGAGAAGCAGAGAACCATTAAAAAGCCATTTATGATAAATTGGAACAGATTGATTGAATAGATGGCTCAGCAACTTCAGCCTGGACAGGGATGAAGGGATATTTGTTGGCATTGAAAGCTGATAAAGCTCAGGGCCGGCTGAAGGAAATTCCACAGCCAGGGAGATGGAAATGAGCTTGTAGTCTCTCTTTGGCTGAGCAGAGCCCCTCACTGGCAGATGTACTAGTCTCAAGGGAGCTTGTCCATTGAATCTTTAATTGATGGGCAGATGCATAAGAGTTCAGCACTCCATCAGATATTCATATTTTAAGTCATGTATGGTTGTGCATGCAGAGAACTTTGTAAATGCTCTACAAAGGGATGACAAACTAACAATAAGAAGAAAAAAAGAATGTTGCAGGTTTTTTTTTTCCTGAGCAAAGAACACAATGTCCTTGAAAGCTGGAGAAGAGCCACAACATCCATTTCCTTCCCTAGTATCAGCCTGTTTCTTTCAGGATTATCTGTCATGGCTCTCTACAATCAGCAACAGCAATACCATCTTCCCTGCTAGAACCAAGGTCGAGCTTTGAAATTCAAAAAGAGAAGAGAAGAAAAGAGAAGAGAAGAAGAGAGAGATCCTAATTTAACAACACCACATCCTTTGGTAAAATATAAGGAGAAAAATGTTTTCCTGCCAATGATACAACTTTCATTAATATTAACTTTTCACAGAATTGTCATTCTTGAGGGAAATTCTATTAAAGCGGCTTTTCCTAGCCTGTTACTCTCTGCTATATTAATTATAATTCCCAAGATATTTTACTCCCTGAAAGCAGACCAAATTGTTCCTCACCATTATCGAAACAAATGTTTACATGCTGCACATATCAGACATCGGCTTCTTCCTTCCTTTTCTCTTTCAGTCCTTTTTCCACAATCTGGCTCTCTCCAAATGCACTAGAGCAGGGGTCTTCAAACTTGGCCCTTTTATGACTTGTGGACTTCCACTCCCAGAATTTCTCAGCCAGCGTGCCTGATTGAGGAATTCTGGGAAATGAAGTCCACAAGTCATAAAAGGGCCAAGTTTGAAGACCCCTGCACTAGAGCCATAAGTTCTATCTTGCCCAGTCACTGGCCCAAGAGCCCACATGGAGGAAGCAAGATATCGACTCCTTTCAACACCTTCAGATTTTGCAGATCCAGTCTTTGATCTGTAGCCTCTGAATCCCAAGCAGCATCTTGGCAGTTGAGTACTTTGAAGGGTAGAAGGACTGGCACACTGCAGAATCAGGCTTTCCTAAGCATCAGAATTATGAAGAGCGCTAGCTGAGGTGGGAAGTGGGCATGGCAGTAAACTTTTGGAAACTTTATAAAACATAATCAGGCTGGGGACAATATACATTTTAACCTGTCTTCCAACCTCACCTGTGTCAGAACCTGTGACTGAACTGCTTTCTTGGATACATCAAACTTAACTTAGATCTCTACTATTCTTCTAATCTTCTCTATTAAGCAGTGCTTCTTGGCTTCAGATCCATGGCGCAACTTGTCTAAGCCTTTGGCTCTAGATCTCTATTGGCTGGTTTTGACACTGGCTATGTCATCATCCTTTTCTTTCAATCCCTGCAGTCTCATGGGATGGAACATAGACTTCCCATCCAGAATTAAGTCTTGAAATTCTGTGTGTTCTTTTGCAACATATCAGGGGTTGCCATAAAGAAGAGGGAGAGAAGGAGAGAAGCAACCTAGAACTCAGAAGTTAGAACAATTAATCAGTGGAACAACCTGCCTCCAGGAGTTGTGAATGCTCCAACAATGGAAGTTTTTACGAAGAGACTGGACAGCCATTTGTCTGAAATGGTATAGGGCAGTGATGGTGAACCTTTTAGAGACCGAGTGCCCAAACTGCAACCCCAAACCCACTTATGTATCGTCAGGTGCAGGTAGGCGTGGCCCATTGGGTGGGTGTGGCCCATTGGGTGGGCGTGGCTGCGGTGGTAACAGCAGACTGGGTGGGACTAAAAAGTTCAATTAATCAATTCCAACTTTGCGAGATCTTTTTTTTTCCCCGCGAGAAGTTGAAATTGATTGACTGAACCTTTTTTTTTTGCACATGGCCTAAAGCGAAAAGGTTTTATAAAACCCAGCTGAAGGCCTAGGACTGGGGCAACGGTGCACATGCGCACAGAGAGGGCTCTGCGTGCCACCTGTGTATAGGATTTCCTGCCTGAGCAGAGGGTTGGACTAGAAGACCTCCAAGGTTCCTTCCAACTCTCCTCTCCTCTCCTCTCCTTCCCTTCCCTTCCCTCCCCTCTCTCCTCTCCTCTCCTCTCCTGAAACTTGGACCTCTGCCATCACACAAATCTGAAGGGCGTGACCTGCACATTTCTTTATACAGGTAGCCCGTGGATTATGGCCATAATTGAGCTTAATCATAAAATGTACCACTACCACCTCTCAAAGAAAACCCTGGATGGGGCCCCTTTATTAAAAATCTCAAAGGATGCCAACCCAATTCAATTCAGCTTTTAAATCTATTGTATGTTGCAAACTTAAAACATTGTTTTAGTTTTTTTTAAAAATTGTCATTTTAGACCACTATAAGCCTGCCTGGGAAAACATTGTTTTGAAAGGTTGGTGGGATATTGAACAAAATAAAGTTATGAAATCACTTTCAGTGAGGAATGATGAAATGATATCCTGTAAATCAAAGGCTATTGGATCCAGACTGCCAAAACCCTCCAGATGAAGGAGAGGTCACCCAAATGTACTCTGGACAGCTGCTTGGAATACATGGCAAAGGTGGAATACAAAGGTGGAATACAAATAAATTAATAAAATTTAAAAAAGAATTGGAATTGGATTTTGATTATTTGAAGAGAGGGATCAGAGGGAATCTGCTTAAATGGAAACAGAGACATAATATTAAAGTTGTTATTTCTGTTAGCCCTTACTGGACTTTTGCTGATTAATAAGGAGGGATCTGTTTGTTCTTCATTTTAAAAGGATGTGCACACAAACTATGCTTCTTCTGGGATAAAAACAGGGAGATCCAAGGACAGATAGGAGCAGGGTGCAAAGGCATTCTATTCTCACCAGGATCCTTTATGCTGGCACCCAAATTTAAAATGGCTGCAATGCAGAAGTGCTTTGCTGCTCTTTTGGGGGGGGGGGTGTCTTTTTTCAATTTCCCATTCTAGTGTACAGCTCTAATATTCCCTGAAAATCTGCCATATTAATGTTGATCATCAAGAGAAACTATTTTGTTTTCATTTCCTTTATCAAACCCTACCTCTCTGGGGCACTCTGGTTCCTGGAAATAGAGATTGATTGATTGATTGATTGATTGGTTGGTTGGTTGGTTGGTTGGTTGGTTGATTGATTGGTTGATTGATTGATTGATTGATTCAAGATGTTTCTGTGGCCACCCAACTCACAGTTGCCATTCTGGGCAACTTGCAAAAGGTTTACTTTAAGAGAACAAAAAAAGAACCAACACGAGTAAAAACAATAAATGCAGCTGAACCAAAGCATAATAATATTTTATGTTCCCAAACCATTGCAAGATGGGCTCATCCAATACCTTGGCCCAATGCCCGGGGATGAACCAAGTCTTGAAGGCTTTTTTTTGGGTGGGAGGCATCCAAATTTATATAAGAGGTTACTATTAATATTCAGCCTTGGAACCAGTTTTTTTAATGCCAATGACTGATTGTGGCATAATTCAAGAATCTCCAGTCATGTCTAAATCCTATTAAAGCACACAAAAAGACTTAAACAGCGAATGTGGATTGTATCTCTGAGAATTCTTTGCACTTCCATAATGACAGGAGCGATGGAAGTCAAAACTTGCTTAGACCTACATTAAGGAAACTTTGTCTTCCAAAACTAATTGCAGGCTCTCAATGGCTCTAAACTAGCAGGCAGATAAGAACCCAGGTGTTTGTCCTTATAAATGTGCCCATTACCTTCAGGAGATGCTGTGCTGTGTAGAATCCAGCTGGTCCACTGCCTACAATACATATTCGAGGTCTGAACTCAGCTGTGGAAAGAAGCCGCTTGATACCTGAGAACAGATTTGCAAGAAAAAGAAGAAATCACATACAGGTAGTCCTTGACTTACATTTTGTTTAGTGACCGTTTGAAGTTACAACAGCACTGAAAAAAAGTGACATATGACCATTTTTCACACTTACATGACCATTGCAGCATCCCCACAGTCACATAATCAAAATTTGGAACCTTGGCAATTTACTTCATATTTATGATGGTTGCGCTGACCTCGTTGCACAATCTTTTGTGACCTTCTGACAAAAAAAGTCAATGGAGCCAGATTCACTTAACAACAACACTGTTACTAACTTAACAACAGCAGTGATTTACTTAGCCTCTGTGGCAAGAAAGGTCGTAAAATGGGGCAGTGGCCTGGAAAAGGCCTCTGGAGCCCAGATTGGGCCGTGGGGGCCCACGGAAGAATCCCCCGGCCTACTAATCATTATAGCAAAATAAAAATAAAAATCCAGAGGCCAGAAATCATTGAGTTAATCAGAGATGTGAAGGTCTAGACATGACAGCCTTTTTTTCCAGTGCAACAACCTTGACATTTATTGACTTTTTTTTTACTATAACATGCAAAGAAATGTCCAAGTATGTTGCTAAAAAAAGAATCTTACAAATACTTCTATTGTTCATTTTCTGGCTCTGAGTATCAAGAAATTGATGATGCCATGGGAGAAAAGAATAGTTCACATATAATCTTTATTTGTTACTTGGGCTTAAGTCCTTTTAGAACTTTCTTTAAAAAAAAAGAAAGAAATGTCCAGATATGTTGCTAAAAAAAGAATCTTACAAATACTCCTTCTATTGTTCATTCCCTGGCTCTGAGTATCAAGAAATTGATGATGCCATGGGAGAAAAGAATAGTTCACATATAATCTTTACTTGTTACTTGAGCTTAAGTCCTTTTAGAATTTTTTTTTAAAAAAAAGGTTTTTATTGATTTTTTCCATACATTCAGTAGTATTTATTCAACAAACGTTCTGTCTGAGTTTACATTCGCTAATACATGTTTAGTTCCTAATCCTTTATTCTTTCCTCTAGCCATCGATAAAATAAGTCCCAAGTTTGATAATAGTCCGTTTCTTCTTTTTCTTTCAGTCTCAGAGTCAGTCTATGCATCTCCGCGCATTCTAATATTTTTTTAATTATTTCTTCATCTGATGGTATTCCTTCATTTTTCCAATATTGTGCAAATATAATTCTTGCCGCTGTTGTAATATGCAAAGTCAAATATACGTTTACCAGTCTTTTCTGGCATTATACCTAATAAAAAAAGTTCAGGTTTAAAATCTACATGTTCTCCCAACATTTTTTCTAGCCAAGCATGTATCTTTTTCCAATAACTCTTTGCTTTGGCACATGTCCACCAAACATTGTAATAAGTGCCTGACTTCTGTTTGCATTTCCAACATCTATCTGACATGTTTTTAAACATTTTTGCTAATCTTGCTGGTGGCAAGTTCCATCTATAAAACATTTTATATAAATTTTCTTTGTAGGAAGTTGACATTGTCAGTTTATAATTTCTTTCCCATAAATTTTACCATTTTTCTAATTCTATATTATATCCAAAAACTTTTTGCTCATCTTATCATTTTTTCTTTAACTTGTTTGCTTTCCATTTTCAAAGTTAATTAAAAATTATAAATTTTCTTAATTAGTTTCTCATCAGAAGTTAATAATATCTTATCAAACAAGGTTTGCTCCTTATAAAAACCATACAATTTAACATCTTTATCATATCTAGTTTGCATTTGTAAATGTGCCCACCATGATAAATTAATACCCTGATTTTCCATTTCTTGTTTAGATTTTAAATTCCCTTCAGAGTTTAAAATATCTCTATATGTCCAGATGTTTTCAAAGTCAACTAAATTTGGGTATACAAATGTTTCCATTGTTGACAACCACCCTGGAATTTTCAGATATATTTTACATTTTATTTTTCCCCATGTTGTTAATAATGCATTTCTTATATGGTGATTTTGGAAGTACCATAAGAAAGCGTGCCACCCCAACTGTAAATCATGTCCCTCCAGATATAACAACCTTTTGTTTCTAAGAATTATCCATTCTTTTACCCATGTTAATACAGATGCTTGGTAATATGAAACCCATTCTGGTAAACCCAAACCTCCATTTTCCTTGGCATCTTGTAACATTTTCATCTTAATTCTAGCTTTCTTTCCTTGCCAAATAAATTTCAAAATTAATGAATTTAAATCTTCAAAGAATTTTTTCTCAAGTTTTATAGGTATTGTTTGGAATAAAAATAAGATTTTTCGGTAATATATTCATTTTCACTGTAGCAATTCTTCCTAATAGTGACAATTGCAAGTTTTTCCATTTTTCCAAATCCACTCTTATTTGATTAAATAGTTTTGTATAGTTATCTTCTTTTATCATTGAACATCTTTCTGTTAAGTATATTCCCAGATATTTGACCTTTTTAACTATTTGTAATTCTATTTTTTCTGACATTTGTTTTTTTTTTTGTTTATCTGAAATATTTTTTACTATTACTTTAGTTTTTTCTCTGTTTATTTTCAACCCTGCTATTTCTCTATACTGTTCTATCTTTCCCAGTAGTTTAGGAATCATCTCCAAAGGTTCTTCTAAAATAAATACCAAATCATCAGCAAATGCTTGTAACTTGTATGTTTCACATTTTATTTCTAGTCCTTTAATTTCTGTATCTTGTCTAATATTTCTATTTAAAACTTCCAAGGTCAGAATAAATAACAATGGAGATAATGGACATCCTTGCCTTGTACCTTTTCTTATCTCAAAGTTCTCTGTGTAATCTCCATTCACAATCACTTTTGCTGTTTGTTTATTGTATATTGTTTTAATCATATTTATAAAGTTTTGTCCAAAGTTCATTACTTTTAGTTGCTGAATCATAAATTGCCAGGAAACATTATCAAATGCCTTTTGGGCCTCTAAAAATATTAGTGCCAATTGTTTCCCTGGATGTAACTCATATTTCAATACATCCATTATTACTCTTAAATTATTTTTTATTTGTCTCTTTGGTAAAAAAAACCATTTTGATCTGAATGTATAAATTCAGTTAAGAATCTTTTCAGTCTCTCTCCTTTTAGAACTTTCATTCACCTTTATGTTGGAAGGAGAAAAGTATTGAGAAAAACTTGGGCTGCAAGAAAAACATATTATTCCATGATAGACAAAGTAAATCCAAACTGCTTGCTGGAAGCACTAGAATGAAGCTCAAGTTTAAATATTTTGGACACATGATGCAAAGGCAATACTAAAGTCATTGGAGAAGACTCCTGGTACTTCTGAAAAATGGAAGGCTGAGAGAAGATTAGATGATTAGGTACAATCAGTGAACTCACAAGCAGGAATTTAAAAGAATTTAAAAGGAATTTTAAAAAAAAGAGTTACTGATAGACTATCTTGGAGAAATGATGTCCACTGAGTCACAAAGTATTGGAAATAACAGGACAATATTAGTTTCCTTCAGATAGTTTGCACAATAACTGCTGTAGTTCCCAGGAAAATAATTATTTCAGAAGAGAAAGGATTAAATACTGGCTAAATACTGGCAGGAGCTAATCAAATGGGGGATTATACACCTGATGTTCTCACTGCTATATTACTCACAGTCAAAGTCAATGGGGAAGCCAAATTCATTTAACCACCATGATACCAACTTAACAATGCAGTGATTCACTTAACAACTGTGACAAGAAAGATCATAAAATGGGGCAAAACTCACTTAAATGAGTTTTGTCTCACTTAGCAACAAGACAAAAATTTTGGGCTCCATTATGGTTGTAAGTCAAGGATTACCTGTATGTTATTCCGTGGCAAGGATTTACACAGAGTGCAGCCACAGAAGAGTCATTGTTTCTTATATATTCTCCAAATATACTTCCTATAGAAGTGATACAGAAAGAAGGGCCCCTGAATTTTTGATAGGGTCTAACGCAAGTATGTGATCTTTGAATATTCTTGTATTTATCCATGGTTTTGGTAATCATAACCACCACTTTACAGTGCCTGGAAACAAACCAATTCTCAGTGACCACATGCTTCTTATGCTCTTTCTTAACCTGATCTGAAAGTCACCTAGATCATGTGCAAATGACTCCTACCAAAACTTTGTCAACAAAATTGATCTAAATCCAACATTGCCTCTTAGGCTTTTATCTTCTTTTATCTTAAGGGCACCTATATTGATGGTTTATTAAATTAACTGCTATTCAGAAACTAATGTGTATATGAAGAACAGTTGTTTCAATCAATCAGAATAGAGCTGGAAGGGACCTTGGAGGTCTTCTAGTCCAGCCCCCTGCTCAAGCAGGACTCCCTGTATCATTTCAGACAAGTGGTTGTCCAGTGTCTTCTTAAAAACCTCGAGCACCCACAATTTCTGAAGGCAAGCTGTTCCACTGGTTAATTGTTCTCACTGATAGGAAGTTTCTCCTTAATTCCAGGTTGCTTCTCTCCTTGATTAGTTTCCATACATTGTTTCTTATCTTACCTTCTGGTGCTTTGGAAAATAAATTGACCCCCTCCTCCTGGTGGCAGCCTCTCAAATATTGGAATACTGCTATCATGTCCCCCCCCTAGTCCTTCTTTTCTCTTGATTGACCATTCCCAAATCCTGCAACCTATTTTCATATGTTTTAGTCTCCAGGCCTTTAATCATCTTAGTTGCTCTTCTCTGCACTTTTTCCAAAATCTCAACATCTTTTTTGTAATGTGGTGACCAAAACTGGATGAAGTATTCCAGATGTGGCCTTACTAAGGCTTTATAAAGCGCTACTAATATTTCACGTGATTTTGATTCTATGCCTCTTTTTATACAACCAAGGATTGCTGATTCATGTTTAACTGATTGTCCATTAGGACTCCAAGGTCCCTCTCACAGTTACTGTTTTGGAGCCAGGTTTTGCCTAATCTGTACTTGTACCTTTGGTTGTATCTGCCCAGGTGTAAAACTTTGCTTTTCTCCACAATAAATATTATTTTGTTAGATAGGGCCCATTGTTCAAGTTTGTCAAGATCTTTTTAGATTCTGAGCTTGTCTTCTGGGTGTTCGCTATTCCTGCCAACTTGGTGTCATCTGCAAATTTGATGAGATCCCCTTCTATTCCCTCATCTAAGTCATTTATGAAGATATTGAAGAATACTGGACCTAAGACACAACCGTGTGTACTCCACTGCTTACTTCCCTCCATGTGGATGTAGTACCATTAAAGACTACACTTTGAGTACAGTTTGTCAGCCAGTTACAAATCCATCTGGGGGTAATGCTGTCAATACCACATTTTTCTAGCTTACCAAGAAGTAAGTTGTAGTCCACTTTGCCAAATGCCTTGCTGAAGTCTAAATATACTATGTCCACAGCATTTCGCTGGTCTACTAATTTAGTCACTTTGTCAAAGAATGAATTGCATTATACCTTTGCAAGAAACTTCATGAATACTCATCAGCAGCACTGCATAACTGTGACAACATTATCCTGGCCCAGGACTATAATGCCAGCATTATGAAGAAGGCATTATAATACAGAGCCTCTGAATAGCTGGCTGCATATTTTAATTTGCAAACAAGCATTCTGCTTAAAAAATGACATTGCAAAAATGCATATGTGCAAAAGACACAGCAGCAGCAGCAGCACCATGCCGTGCTCCCAGTCTCCTGGTTTACAAAATTTTAATGCTCAGATGAAAATGTGTATAAAGGCCTAAAGGGAGAAATGGCACTCTCCTTTTCTTTTCATGAGAGCATCATACTATAAAATCTCTTTGTCCAGATATTGCAGCCTGTCTCATCAAGGGCTCATCATCATTACCTTATGCTCATCTCTCCCCTTATCATCTGAAACGCTAAATTGGCCCTTCCCCTTTATCTTTTTCCCGATTTGGACCAACCTCCTCGACTTGGTCTTCTTCAAATAAACTGGAGTATAAATGCAACCGGTCCCAGCCAACCGGTCCCAGCCAATGAGAAGTGCTTTTTCCAGCGGGAATGGGAGACACGGTGCAACTGATCTGGGCAGTCTTCCCAAAAAACCAGACTCTCCCCCTTCCTTCTACTGTAATTATCTTTTCTTAATATTTCTGCAGAGACAAGGAGATGGGATTACACCGATATCTTTCTATCGTTCTCTAGCCCGCGCTCCTCCGCCCCTTTTGAATCTCACTGTTTTTAAGTCTCCCTGCCTTTCGCTTGCTCCTGGATCGCCAAATCTCTCCGCAAAACCCCCAGCTACGCAGCTGCATTCACAATCTGCAGAAAAATGAGAGATCGCTCACCAGCTAGAGGACTCTTGGGCTGCAAGACACCGAGCGCAGAAAGACGGGCGCAGCCAAGGATCCCCCCGGTACGGCTCATCGTGAGAGCGGCGTGACAGCGTCCAACCACAGCGCTTACCCCGCCACTTTACCCGGCTTTCATCAGAATGCAAGGGAGCCAATCACGGAAAGCAAAGTATATATTATTAACATAGACCCGCCCACGCGTCACCGGAAAACTTCTTTTTGCCACGCCCCAGATCAAGTCAAATGCCTATCACGTCGATTGCCGTGAGACCTTATTGACCAATCCAGAAATCAAGGCTCTACAAAAAAAAAAAAGAACGCAGGTTGTACTCTGCTCTTACGGTAGTAATGGTGTTAAATTCTATGGTGTTTCACTTCACTCAATGAAACTAATATAAAACGTAGGATCAGTAACTTTAGATATTTCATTTGCATAAACTGGGTTTGCACGTGGGGCTAAACCATAACGATTTAATAACATCATGTTTATTAGATTCCCACAATGCACTGAACTATAAACTAACCTAACATGCTGTGAATATGTAGTCAGTTATGATATATTAAACTATGGCTTTAACCTAGGACAGGGGTAGGGAACCTTGGCTTTTTTATGACCTGTGGACTTCAATACCCAGAATTCCTAAACCAGCCATGCTGACTCAGGAATTCTGGGAATTGAAGTCCACAAGTCACAAAAGCCAAGGTTCCCTAACCCTGACCTAGGGTTACCAGATGTCAAAGGAGGACATGTACAATTGGAAAGGAGAATAAATGAGGGAAAGGAGAACACATTGTATGTTCACCTTTCTGGGTTCTGTGTCCAAATGTAGTTAGGTCTACATGGATATGAAATTACTGGTTATTCAGTTGCAGTGTTTTCCAACATTTTTTATTCTCAATAACTTGCTAACAATATAGAAGTAATGGCAACATGCTTTCTTTCTTACATTTCAAATTTTACTATGGAATGGAATAGAATAACAGAGGTGGAAGAGACTTTGGAGGTCTTCTAGTCCACCCCCCTGCTTAGGTAGGAAACCCTATACCATTTCAGACAAATGGTTGTCCAATCTCTTCTTAAAAACTTCCAGTGTTGGAGCATTCATCGCTTCTGAAGGCAGGTTGTTCCACTGATTAATTGTTCTAAACTGTCAGGAAATTTCTCCTTCGTTCTAGGTTGCTTCTCCCCTTGATTAGTTTCCATCCGTTGCTTCTTGTCCTGCCCTCAGGTGCTTTGGAGAATAGCTTGACTCCTCTTCTTTGTGGCAGCCCCTGGAATGGAAAGGTATGAGGAGTCATAATGATTTACAGACTACCATGTTCATAGATTTGAGGGGAGGTGGTTAATCTAGGCCAGTGATGGTGAACCTTTTAGAGACCGAGTGCCCAAACTGCAACCCAAAACCCACTTATGCATCGTAGGGTGCCGAGTGGGTGTGGCCCATTGGGTGGGCGTGGCCCATTGGGTGGGCGTGGCTGCAGTGGTAACGGCAGACTGGGTGGGACTAAAAAGTTCAATCAATCAATTCCAACTTTGCAAGATCTTTTTTTCCCCCGCGAGAAATTGAAATTGACTGATTGATTCAACCTTTTTTTTTTTTTTGCACACAGCGGAGGCCTAAAGTGAAAAGGTTTTATAAAACCCAGCTGAAGGCCTAGGACTGGGGCGACGGCACGCGTGCCCACAGAGAGGGCTCTGAGTGCCGCCTCTGGCACCCGTGCCATAGGTTCGCCACCACTGATCTAGGCTTTCAAATCTGTCAATGAACAAGGAAAGAACAGATAATTTATAAGGTCACAGTACATGAATGTTTGAATGACTGCTGATATGAAACAGACCAATGTAAAACAAAACCAAGACACTCAAAAATCCAGAGAGTATTTAATTTTAAGGCTATGCCTCCCAGACTGAAGACATGAGGACAAAAAAGAAGACGTGTCCTTTTGTCAGACATCTAGTAAGCTTTGGTGAACCTAGTGATAGGGAGTAGTAGTTAACAAGTGGGAATAATACAGATGAAAAAAGTGACCTGGAAAATTATGCAATTTTTCAGAACATGGTTACATTCTGTCCGATGCAACATACTACTCTCTCATACAATTTTTGCATTATTTTTTCCCCTTTTTTCCTTTGCTGTTTCTACCTTAGTTAAACAAGGAAAGCGTGCCCAGATAAGAAACCTATCTTAGGCTATATTTAATATAAATGTGCAAATAAAAAAATGTTTCCGAGAATCTATTCAAAAGAAAAACAGCTGTATTTTATATAACTGTGCCAAAAGCTTTTTGTTTGACAATCCCCTGAGGCTGAATAAAAAATATAGATCTGCTTTGTTTAGATCCCATCCGGATCTAGTCACTTCTGAGCATTACACTGTAAGGGTTCAGATGAACTGAAACAAATTCAGAGAACAGCAGGGAGAAAGACTAGATGACTAGGAAAAAAAGGCTTGTGAAAAAAGATTGAGCTGAGCAAGTTTAGCCTTGAGAAGAGAAGGTTAGAACCGTGTGAGACGATAGCTGTCTTCAAACACTTGAAAGGATGTCATGGAAAAAAGATCATAACCTAGTTCTAAATGCCAGATGTGGAATAATGGATTTAAGTTACAGAAAGGCAAATCTGATTGAATGTTAAATGTTATTCCTAGCAATAAACACTGTTCAGCAGTGGATCCAGTTACCTAGAGAAGTGATGGACTCACTTTCACTGAATGTGTTCAAGTGGAACTAGACAACCACCTTCAGTTTGGATTTTTGCACTTAGTAGCAGGTTGACTTTAACCAGACAAATGGCTTCTTTGAACTTTATGATTCTATAATTCTTGCAATTTCAGTGAATTCTTCATTGGAGTCTCTTGGCTCCAATCTCCATATTAAACGTTGAAAATATGAAAAATACAGAAACAGCTTACTACTTATCAAGTCTTCCTTAGTCATCAGGTGGAGAACCTAGTCCACCTTTTTTGTGGACAGAAGCTTAGCACTGTTAATCGTGGTTAATACTTAAATACCTACCAGAAATATTAGAGCTGTAGGCTCTAATTTTAAAACATCCCAAAAGACAGTGACAAGCTACTTTATTACTATTGTCAAGAAGACTACATGGACAGATATACCAGAAATCAAGCTCAACTTATTTTACTTCAGCTTAGTAATACAACATCAAACCCTTCTGAATGTTGCTTGGATGTTCTTCCTTCTCTTCCCAAATTTCTTTGATCAGAAGTAGCTCACATTAGTTATAGTTTGGTTTACTTTAAGTATACAGTGGTACCTTGGTACTCATTGTTAACTGGTTCCAAGAGATGCGATGAGTACCAAAAACAATAAGTACCAAACAGATTTTTCCCATAAGGAATAATGTAGTGCATCACAAGGCAGTTGACACTGACAAGTTCTAGGTTGCGTGTTGAATACCAAACAAATGATGAGTACCGGGACAAAATTTTCACATCAAAATGCATTGAGTACCAAATTAGATGAGTTTCAAAACAGTTGAGTACCAGGGTACCACTATACTTAGAATTATACAAAACCTGCCAATAGTAACTTGCATTAAATCCATAAAAATGTCCAATCTGATATTTACCTGGGAGTTCCCTTAAGAACTGTCATTTTATTTTCAAGTTAGCTACAATAAGGATTGAAGCCTCTATATTCTGCTTTGTACAGAATGCTAAATCATAATGCAATTTGGTTTTGCTTAACTTTATTTGTAAACCTGATCACTATGGTTTGATCAACAAATCATAATACAGATAGTGCTCCACTTACAATAGTTCGACTTACAATAGACCATTCAAAGTTATAATGGCACAGAAAAAAGTGACTTTTAACCATTTTTCACACGACCATTGCACACGACCCCATGGTCATGTGATCAAAATTCAGAAGCTTGGCAACTGGTTCATATTTATGATGGTTGCAATGTCTCGAGGTCATGTGATCCCCTTCTGTGACCTTCTGACAAGCAAAGTCAATGGAAAAGCCAGATTCACTTAACCATGTTACTAACACAACAACTGCAGGGATTCACTTAATAACTGTGGCAAGGAAAGTTACAAAATGGGGCAAATCTCACTTAACAAATGTCTCACTTAGCAACAGAAATGTTGGGCTCAATTGTCATAAGTTGAGGACTAGCTGTAGTTTAAAATCTTGGCTTAATGTTATATCAGAATTCACCTATTTTGTCAGCACACAAATGGATTTCTGCTCTTTTCTTACTTCTCTCCACCATTTCCCTCCCAGTTCTATTCTGGAAATTCTTCTAACAGTTCAGAGCACATCAGGAAGAATCATGGGGATGCTGCAACAGTCCTATGTGACTATTATCAGTGCTATTGTACAAACAAATGACTAAGTCGAGGGCTACCTGTAATAACGTAATGGGAATTTTGGCATGAAGCTCGAACCTTTATGTGTACTTATTTTTTCAAATTATGAAAACAAAATGTATTCTGCTTGGAATCTTCTGCTGATGTTCTAGTGAACATTAATTATATAGCTTCAGTAATTACCTGTTTATAGGTATTATATTTTTTTGAAAATACATCTCTGTTTTTAAATTAAAAATATAAAATAACACAACAGCACAACACCATGGCAATCATCTGTTATATCAATCTTTACAAGCATGATGCCCTGCGGAGGTTATGAGGTTGCAGTTCCAATCATTCCTTTACAGCCATGTTTCAGGGAATTGTAGTTGAAGATTTCCGAGGCACCCCAGTTTGGGGAAGGCTCCTATGTTGAAGGATATTGTACTCTTCTCAGAACTATTCTTTTTTCTAGACTATGGCTTTTTCTAAAAGCTATTTATTAAAGACCTTGAAGCCAAAAATATCTGCTTCCTAAAAGGTCCATTAGATAAGCCATCCATGGAAAAATAAAGCAAGGCTACGTAAACTATCTTTTAAAAATATATCGCATAGTTGCCACATCATATTTCATCTGGTGGTCTTTGATCTGCAGAATTATGCATATTTATAACTTCTATAGGAATAATTGAAAATGTACCACAGTTTGTGGTGCCCTGACATTGTCAGCTTTCTGTTTAATTAAGTAGCTGGGAAAACTGAAGACTTTTATTTAAAAACAATCTGTTTTGTGCTGCAAACTACAAATACCTTGTATGATTAAACTTGGATTTCAACTGACATTTAATCTTAAGGTGACTTGTGCACATATTTGTTTTCATTGCTCACCAAATTGACAGTATTGATAGATGTGATAGATGCAGGCTGAGTATAGTAGAAAGTCAAGAAACTAGTTATAATTACATTTCCCATCAAAATTCATAGAAATGAAAGGTTGGCAGAGATTTTGTATTTTAAAGTAGCTGTTGGGTCATTGTTTCATTATGTGCATAAGCAGCAAAACAATCTGCTTCCTAAACCACCTTGATTCTATTCTTGCAACAATAATGTGACAATTCTGGAGGCTAAACACTGAACATATGTTGGCGTCACCAAATAACTGCTGAGCACTAATTTTAATTACAGGTAATTAAAATTACCTCAACATAAGACCACAATTGAGCCCAAAATTACCATTGCTAAGCAAGACAGTTGTTAACTGAGTTTTGCCCCATTTTATCACCTTTCTTGCCACAGTTGTTAAGTGAATCATTTGGTCATTGAGCAAATCTGGCTTCCCCCATTGACTTTGCTTGTCGGAAGCTGGCTGGAGAAGTTACAAAGGGTGATCACTTGACCCCAGGACAGTACAACTGTCATAAACGCATGCCAGTTGCCAAGCATCCAATTTTGATCACATGACCATGGAGATGCTGCAATGGTTGCAAGTATGCAAACTGGTCATAAGTCACTTTTTCAGTGCTGTTGTCATTTTGAATGGTCATTACATTGTTGTAAGTCAAGGACTAGTTGTATATGGATGTACCTTAAAATGATGAAGAGTTCTCCACAAACTGACTGCACCTTGGCATTCTTAAGGACTGCTGGCATAGCAAGGTTAGATGAATCCAAATACCTAGTTGATGTAGCATGCAGGCCACCAAGCTGTTTGTGGGAATCTCCTAATCAGGATATGGTGTGATAACTCGATATGCTTTTGTTCTCCTTTGATTCCTTTGTGAAGGACTAGCTGACAGCAATAGCTTTATACAATGCTGCATAATGAATTGATTGCTGATATATTCTCTGGTAATAGATTAATTACGGTATGTACTAGAGAAAGAAATATTGCATCTGCCCCCATTTCCCCACAGTTCCGTTCCCTGAAGTCCTTCTTGTGTGCTCTATATATGTGAGGGTTCATGCCTTGCCCCCAAAACCTTGACCTTGTGGTGTTAAACAATACGATTTTCAAAGGAATTCTATGAATGTCCACTTGAGCAGTAGTAAAATTAGTGTCTCTGCTTTAGCAGCAGTTGTTGTTGTTCAGGCAAAATGAAGGCCAGGCTTTGGCCTCTATCAAATAGGGTTGTACACTCTTTGAAAAATCAGATCCATGAATTGAGTGTGTTTCTCCTCTCCAAAAATTTCCCTAGAGGAATGTATTCATACAAATAAAGTTCCTGCCCCTGCCTCAGCTAGGCCTGTTCCTGAAGCTCTAGCCATTTTAGCACATACCGGTACTTACAACTGCTTGGATTTTTAATAACACACAGTTTGTGGATAAATTGTCTTTGAAAAGTGTTTGGAATGTCCAGAAAGTCAAGATAAGATTGCTGATAAGAAGCATTTGATTACCTTTGATTACTATTGTTTGTAATAAGGTAATCAAATTTTGACTGCTTCAGGGCAACATTCAAAATGCCAGCTATAACCTACAAGGCCCTACACAACTTGGAAAGACACTATTTGAAAAAGTGCCTTTCTCCCATATGACTCTGCCCAGATTTTTAGGCCTGAAGAGAAAAATGTCTTGTTTTTTTCTGTTTTTTTCTGTTTGACTGCTTGCCAAGAAAAGCTACCTTAGTTCCATCTCAGTCAGCAAGGAAAAGACATGATAATTTATAGTCGTCATTTTTTAATGCGCAGGTAGGTTTTGGTCTTCAAGGCAATAGCAGTATTAGTCTGTTGCAGCAAAAAATATTTTAATGAGTGTTAGCTTGTAATAATAAAATTTTATCAGAAATTTGGTAAGGTTCCTGTTGTGCAGAAAAAATGTTTACTGAAAAAATAAAAACAAAAATGGCTGTGTATAACAGTAGGCTTCTGCCAGTTTATTATGTTGGAAATTAGAGTTGGGTTTCTCAAAAGAAAAAAGATAAATGTTTGCTGAATCAATGTGAATGAAAGTGAAATACATGCAAAAGTAAGAGATCATCAGCATGAAATAAGTATTTTGAGGTGGCTTGATCATGAAGAGAGGGAGGGCACTGTGCAACAATTATATGAAGAGTGAAAGATTGAGAGGAAAGGGAAGACTGAAAATGTCATAGGGAAATTAATGAGAATCTGAAAAAAACAGAAAAGAAACAATGCGTGAAGCAGGATTTAGACACAAAGATGATTTTCAAGGTCCAAAAGGTATGGAAAGATATACTGAAAGGTACTGATGTAAAATACTTTTATCTATTCCCCCCTCCCTTTATCTCATGCTATTAATTTCTTTGGCTTAGCTTTTCCAACTCCTTTTTGTGCTCTGCATAATGCTGCTGCTGAAGCATTACATAGAGCATAGAACAGTGTGACACGTACATATATATGTCAGTGGATATATCTGTTATGTTAAACTAGGACTACCATATATGGACTGCAAAAATACAAGCAACCACTAAATGGCAGAAAGAATTAGAGTTTTCTACATCTCTTTGCTACCATCTTGTGGCAGTCTAGATTTTTGCAGCTCTGTATAGTAGTCTTAGTTAAGACTCCATTTATTTTACTATAATTTATTAAATAATGCACAGCTGGCTTCAAGTAAACCCTATTTTAGCTTAGGATGACTTCTGAACCCAACCACGGAGTATACTTTATTCCACTTCAATATTTGTTAAGGGTATAACTATACTATACGATAAATTAGCTATGAATAAACCCATTGGCCCTAAAAGTATTTGCTTCTAGCTAAATTAAATAAATATGCACATACTTATGCTTTATTCTAGAGAGGATAGAGCTGGTCAAACTTACTGTTTCCAAACTGAACTGTAATTATGTTAGCAGCATGTGGCAGTGGAATTTATTTTTCGCACAAATAAAATTCGAGTAAAGCTGGATTGAATAATATTCCCCTTTATAATCTTTGTGATGCTAGACTGGGAAGCCTCTAGAGCCTTGCAAATCACAGAAAATATTCATGTTGATAATCATGTTGATAATGAAATTAGTAAATGTAGATAGACAGGAAATTAAACCAACCAACCTCACTCTGCCAACTGAGGATTATTCCCTATGTGGTGTTCACTTCCAGTCTGAAATTGTAAAGCTTTAGTTTCACTCTGTGCCCATCAAATCAAAGGTTTCAATAAAAAAAAAAGTATGTGCTTTTACAGGTCAGACTGGTTTCCAGAAATGTATCTGAATGTTTAGAGATAGATTCTTCTTTGAGGACTTTTAATGCCTGTTGTTTCATTTGTCGTGAACTAGACACATCAATTATGACATGTTCATTTTCTATCCACTCAGCTGGGTTCACACTTAAACCAGATTTGTTAAGCATATTTGTTCAATAAACCATAATTGTCTAAACACACCTATGCTAAACTTGCCTGATTCACCCGACACGCTGACTAAATTCATCTAACACCCTAAGTCACCATTTCTCAACTTCAGCAATGTTAAGACGTATGGAATTCAAGTTCAGGAATTCCCCAGCCAACAAACTGGCTGAGGGACATCTGGGAGTTAAAAGTAAACACATCTACTGTCCTAGTTAATCAAGTAGGTTAAGGCCCTTTTAACATTAGGGTAGGATTCTTCCTGCATACGGCAGGCTGTAGGTTAAGCTGAAAAATCAGAAAGAGCATTTGGCAAAAAGGTACTGGAAAATCACTTCCGTATCGTTGCCAACAAAGCTACAGAGATGTCTGCATGAAGCCACCTGGGAATTTAAACTTAACTTAAAGGAGACTTTTATTTTTCTTGTACAGTTACATACTGTATATTCACACACTAAGTATCCACTCACAGATACATGTTTTCAGAATAGTCAAGTGATCTCTTTGTTCCCCATAGCTCACCTTTAAGTTATTCTTCTTGATGCACAATTACCCTTCCATTCTTAGTAATATTCCAGATTTTCCTAAACAAGCTTTCAGAAATTAATTATGTAAAGGATAGAAACACATATTTGAAAAGAATGTTCTCCTGATAGACATATTTCAGCAATGTTAGGAATATATCTCAAGTGAAACTACTACCGTAACAAGTTGGAGAAAGCCAATACTACGCACCTTCATTCCAGAAATAATAAACAGTGGACACTTCTCCAGAAGGGGAAAAATGGGCCCTTAGACAGAAACAAGAGCAGAATATGGAAGTTTCCATTGCACATTATTGTTTAGCTAATTTTCATGTAAATAATAAATAGCTTGGATATGTTGTATCATAAATGTGTAGACATAAACATTTTTACCTTGAGAACAGATAAGAGCTGGTTTTGTCCAGCTAAAGAACATGGTGGCCATGCCAGCTCATCAAGTCAGTCAGAGTTTATTTCAAAATATTTTTTCAAATATATCTACTTGCTGCTATTGCCCGCCTAATCTGCTTGCTTTTACATTGTTCCTTTTATTAAACCACACTCCCTCCGCACAAGTGGATCGGATAATAATTTATTCTCTCTTTGCATACATATCACCATATTCATCAGCAGGAACTTTTATACAGTCTTTCTTTGCATCATTTTTGTTGATAAAAGGTCCACTGGTAATGACAATTATATTTCCTTCCACCGTTCAGCATGATATTTTGAATGGTTTTTCTTTTCTTTTACTTTTTTTTGCTTCTTGCAGGAGGAGAAATTTTAATAAAGTCTTCTTCAGGTCAAGCTCAAGTCTTGGCAACTGCAATAATGGCTCCATGTATGGGGAGTGGGGAGTTAGCATCAGTACAGAAGTGGCTTGCTGCTGCCATCTTCTAGGGTGGTTTTTCACTTCCCAGTTTGGCCCTCAAACCTGATATTCTGTGGAGGTCTGCTAAGCACGGGTTAGGCCTGACCTTATCTTCTCAGAACAGTCAAAGTAGGATGAGGATTGCTACCTGATGAGGGTGTGCTAAAAATGAAAATCTGTGAAGCATCTGGCAAGAAGTATCTCTTTACCATATAAATTATCATGTAATTAGAGCTACAGTATATGAATATCAATCCAACAGTCAATGCAGTTTTTTCATGTTTCTTCTAACCTCTAGGAAAAGCTTCTCTAATTTAAAGTTTCTTTTCAAATGTTCTTTCCAGATGTTAAATTCCCATGCTAGCTGGCATTCTTTAATTGGAGTCTCTGCAAATTTAGAAGGCACCAGTTGAGGAAGACTGCGGTAAATATATATATGTATATATATTATAAAGGTGGCTTATATTTTCTCCACTGTGGATTTCAGATCAGTTAGTAGCAGACTATGTCTTTGCTGTCATACACCCAAGATGAGGAAAAGAAATTGCTGCATAGAACTTGTCAAAGTTTGCACTGTACAAATGTCTTTTAACTTTTAAGTTATTTTAATTTAAGAGGAAGAACATTAAATAGCCCTTAGATTCCCCTCCCTCAGGTTGCAGAATAGCAGAATCTGAAATGATCTGTTAAATGTATCAGTGTGCAAAGATTATTACAGCAGAGAAGAGAATCAAAGATAGTACAATTGAATTAATTGGAACTATTGATTTTCCCCTATGACCAGGGGTCGGCAACCCGCGGCTCTGGAGCCGCATGCGGCTCTTTCATCCCTCTATTGCGTTTCCCAGTCCTCCGCCATTTGCAGTCCCACAAAAAAAAAAAAAGAAGTGGGATTAAAAAAGTTCAATCAGTCAATTCCAATTTCTTGTGGGAAAAAAAAGATCTCGTGAAGTTGGAATTGACTGATTGAACTTTTTTAGTCCCACTTCTTTTGTTTGTGGGACTGCCCACAAACTTCTTTTCTTTTTGGGAAAGCTGTTTTCTGTTACGCCTCCGCTTTCTTCAACTCGGACGGAGCAGAGCCACCCAAGTCGCTAGCAACCGATTGAGTGCGGAGGACGAGGAGGAGGAGGAGGAGGAGAGCGTGAGGCCAGCTGGCCAGGTGAGGAGTAGGTCAGCGATGGTGGCTGGCTGGCTGGGGAGGGGGGGATCACGAGGAGAAGATCGGCGATGGTGGCTGGCTGGCTGGGCAAGGGTAATCATGATTGAAGAAAGTAGAGGTGCAGCAGCGGGATTGCTCGCCTTATTGAGCAAAAAAACTGCATGAGAAGTGATAAATGAAGTATTGGATTTACAAAATATTTTCTTTTAAATTTTGAAAGATTTTTGTCTTGAACAGCAAGCTAGTTTTTTGTTTGTTTTTTGAAGCAGTTAATCACTATCTTTAAAAAATCAGGGAAGACTTATAAATGTGGCTTATTTTATCAGAGCTAAATGATATATTGGAGAGAGAGAAAGAGGGAGAGGGAGGGAGGGGGAGAGAGAGAGAGAGAGAGAGAGAGAGAGAGAGAGAGAGAGAGAGAGAGAATGAGAATATATGTGGTTGTCCTTACTGGACTTTTAGTAAAGAACGTTTAATGAAATATTTTGATCTTTTTTTTAATTAAGAGATGAGGTATGGGGATAATTATGCTGTATTTAAAGATGGTAGATAAGCTACTAAAATTGTTTTTACCTGTTGGGATGAAGGAGAAAAGTTTTTTCCCCCTCTTTCTCCTGTCCTTTTTTTTTCCCCCGCAAATTTTTCTTTTCTATTTTTCTATTTGTAGGTTTTATAGTTTGCACCGGCTTTTACTCTTTTCATTTATAATCCTTAATAAAAATATTTGAAAAACAGAGAACATTGTAATGAGAGAGAGAGAGAGACAGAGAGACGGAGACAAAGAGGGATAGAGAATAACCTGCTATAATCATGCTGGAATGAAAGGTTATGACAGCTCAGATTAGATTGCAGGATCCTCTCGATGAGTGTGGATCATTGTGAGTCCTTTGGCTTTCAGAGGGTGATGAAGTGGGTAAGAGATGCAAAGAGAGTAACTGGAGGAAAATGAGTGAACCTGATCAAGCACAATTAAAGTTCTTAAACTTTTCTTTGTAATATTGATAAAGGTGGTAAAACATTTTTATGCCCATGTTAAATTCATGAAGAGCTGGCTGGCTGGGGAGGGGGGGAATCATGGTTGAAGAAAGCGGAAGTGCAGCAACAGGATTGCTCTCAAACAATAAGAGCTAGGTGCGCTGCTCGCTCATGTGTGCCCGCCTTATTGAAAGCAATCCTGCTACTGCGCCTTGAGTGGGGAGGACGAGCTTTGCTGCTGGGCCATGCCTGGGCTACGCCCTGCCGCTGCCTCCCAAACTCCAACTTCGCTGCTAGGGAAAGCCGCGGTGGCAGAGCGCTTGGCGCAGGGGAGGTAGGAGGGAAAAGCGGCAGCAGGGCGCTCTGCACGGAGGAGGTAGGGCGAGAAAGCAGCAGTGGCAGGGTGCTCTGCGCAGGGGAGGTAGAAGGAAAAAGTGGCAGCAGGACACTCCGTGTGGGGGAGATAGGAGGGAAAAGCGGTGGCAAGGCGCTCCGTGAGGGGGAGGTAAGGCTAGAAAGCAACAGCGGCAGGGTGCTCTGCACGGGGAGGTAGGAAAAAGCAGTGGCAGGGCACTCCACGTGGGGGAGGTAGGAGGAAAAGTGGCGGCAGGGTGGGGGAGGTAGGGGGAGAAAGCAGCAGGGGCAGGGCGCTCTGCACGGGGGGAGGGGGTAAGCAGCAGCAGCGGTGGAGCAGTGGAGTGCTGGGGGGGGAAGCAGCAGGGTTTTATGGCTCCTGGTGTTTTCTGTGGGAAACGGGTCCAAATGGCTCTTTGAGTGTAAGGTTGCCGACCCCTGCCTATGACCCATTACTGGGCAGTTGCATCCGGTATCTAAAGATACCTTTTGCTGATAATATACTGATTTTCCTAAAACTTAAACTTAAAAGGTCTAACTTAACTTAGACTTTAAATGCATTGATCTTGGAAAAAGAAACCATGCTGTCTTAAGGCCCTAGCTCTAGCCATAAAAGTACCATTACTGAATCCCCACAAGTTCAGAAATAGGAGGTGCATGGACCATCAGTTCTTCATATTTGTCCAGGAATAGCTTCAAGCGTGACCAGTAAGAATCCTCATTGTATTGTAATTTCTTCTTTTTCAAATACTGAGAAACCACAGGTTTTATCTGAAATATAAAGGAAAGATAAGGTTAGTATTATAGTAAATACTAATGTTTATTTATTTATTTTTTTAAAACAAGTTTTATTGTTTTTTTCTTTTTACAACCAGGTGCTTGAGAAACAAGGTGGTAACAGGGTAATCAATTATCCAAAAGTAAAATCATACATATGTAATTCAAATTAAATCATTAAAAACTCCCTCTCTATTCCCTCAAATAATATAATATATTCAAATTAATGTATTTTTCAGTAACGTTCAATCAATCAAAAGAATCATCAATAACATTTCATCTATATAAATCCAGATCCTGTATTGAGCTTTACTATTTACAATTACCATATTCCAATTTAGTTTAGATAAACATATTGTTAACACTTCAGGTGTCTCTACTTTCCCTTTTGCCTTAACATAATCAGTGACTCATTTATTAATATCATTACTTCTTTTATCAAAGATCCCTCTCATTCTCCTTCCATTACAAAATAACTATCCTTTCTAAAAACAAGAATATTACTCCAAAAAATACATTTCTACTCTATTTTAAATCTATAATCTATCAATCAATCAATATCTATGTAAAACTCTTTTAACCCACTCAGTAAAATTTAAATCCGATCCAAATAATTGTTATATCCTCAACAAACATATTAATACAAAAAAGAAAAACATCTTCTCACTAAGTTCACATATTTAATTAATCCTTATTCATTCAGGATCTCTAATGTCTTATTTAGCAATCTTAAACCTTGAATCAATCCGTGTCTAAAAAACCTTGTAAATCAATTGTGTACAGTTTTAGGTCACAATCTTAAATCTTATTCTAGCTTTCTTTTTGTGCCAAGCAGGTTTCCATAACAAAGCCTCTACACCAACAAATAAGTCTCTCTTTGTTCCTTGTGGTATCATTTGAGTCAAGGAAGAACGTCCCCTCCTCTGTTTTAGAGACCTGCCTCCTTTGTAGATAATCCCTTGTTGTTTTAAAAATTGAAATCTCGACATTTGAATCTGCTGAGTAAGACACTCAATTATGTCCAGTTTTGTGGTTAGTAGTTGATTATCAAAATTGCCATAGTCCTCAATCAGTTGTATTTGCATGCCCATTTCTGTTAATTTTAAAGTTGTGGATGGTTTAGTTACAGTCATTTTTTGGTCATCAGGAATCTCAGTAGGTTGTACATAGAATGAGATAGAATCTTCTTTAATGTTGATTAATTCCTCTTCTGTTATTTTTTGGTTTGTAGAATAGTCAGATGAGATCTGAAGGTCAGTTTGTAAAGTCGAAATAGAGTTTCTGTTTTTTATTTCTGTGGTACTCTCTTTTATTTGCAGACATACTTGCTCAGTGGCTTCATAAATTTTTTCCAATATAAGTTTACAGTTGAGTTGTAAATAGGGTTTCTCCATTTCAATAGTAACTAGAAACAGTCCTGTTATCTTTTAGTGGAGGCTGTATTTAATAACATTTAGCCAGTGTCCACCCCCACAAATTTAACAGCTGTTAAATTTCTTTGTCTTTTCCCTTTTATGATGATCTGAAGGTCAAAGCCAATCTCAGCATCAGACAGAGAAAAAAGACAGTTGCAATTTTAAATTTCTCCACAAGGTGTCCTCAGTAGACTGTAAAGTCTCTTCCCAGACACCAAAAATGACATTGACAAAATCAGAAAAAAAAATAATATTCTTCACATATAAACTAAATCCAGTAATAAAATTCAATAATAAAATTTTTTTCAAGACCCCAAAGTAAATAGAAATAAAAAATAGTCAATTGAAATTAATTTTCATTCCATTTCAAAGCTTCTATTCCCACACTAACAAACGCCGCTGTCTTAAAGCAGGGAAATAGTTCCAAAAATGCTTTTTACAGGAAACAAAAAAGAGAAAAGGGCTAAGAGAGGAGAAAAAAAAGTTTCACCCGGATCAACCACGGTGGTTTTTTGCGCTTAGATGTTCTTCTGACTTCTGGTTACAGCAGCAAAGTGATCGGCCATTTTACTGGCCAATCTTTTCTCCGTTGGCCCTAAGGAGTAATCTCGGACCGCAGAAGGAGCTGCCGCCCTTCCACAGTCGATGAGGATCTCAACGGTAGTTGCCCCTCCAGGGTGACTTTTCGACCCGATTAAGGGTCTACTGGCAGAGGGAAAGCAGCCGGCGAAGAGAGAAGTCTCTCTACACGACTGCACATGCCGCAATCCGGAACCGGAAGTCACTAATGTTTATTTTTGATTAGGATAGGCCCAGAGCCAAATGTAAAGAACACTGCTGATCACTAAAAATGGCAAAAAATCTTGTCAGGTGCGAACAAGACTAACCACTTTATTATGTTCTGCCTATAATATAGGAATCTCCCCAGCCTGGCAACTTTCTCTTGGGAAGAAATAGGCTCAAAAGTGTTTGGAGGGTAATTGATCGTAGCTTTTTGTGGTTATGTAGTGACTCCAGGCTAACTCTGCATTTGAGACCTCCTCCTTGCCAGATTGCGTGCTTCCCAATATATATACAACTGAAATAAGTATTAATTAAACAGTATAGACAGAATGCTTTAGCAGCCTCTGAGATACCTGCCATTTTAGCTCCCTTAAGAGAACTTGAAGAATTCTTGAAGAGAAACCAACAATTTTGTTATGTCAAGTACTATAAAGCAAAATGAAATTATCTGTGTATATTATCCATGGAAGGAAGAATTAGAATGTGCAATGTAAAACATATTTCTTATCATTCAGAAATGAAACTTATTCTTTAGAAAATATGATTTCAGGTCTATAGGATGTATAGTTTTGGCCCAGTGTCCCCTGTCAATCTCAAAGAAGCCTGAACTATATAAAAACTAATTTCTGATCAAGAACATACTTTTTTCCCCCCTGTTGTTGAGGGATAGAATTTTGCCCTACATGAAACTCATCACCTTTTAAATACATACCCTTCTCTTTACAAGTAAACATTCAGCGGGTATTTATTTTGCCCACCCTACCCTTCCAAATGCCCATTCCATCTGTCATTCAACCTCGCACCTTCAGGCACATGTTATCAGAAAAAGCTGGGAAAAGATGATGTTCCACATGACAACTAATGATCGAGTGTCCAAAAACCCAGTCCAACAGAGGATTTCGAGGCAAATTGAGAACTCCACAGCTCATCATGTGGATTCGTTTTGGCTTCTTATCAGGTGAAAACATGGGTAGGCCAATATGCTATAAGATAAACAACAAATGTTAATTTATTAGGACATTAGGAAACTAAAACTCTTGGGATAGCGATGCTGTCAGCCAAGAAGGATTTTTTTATCTGTGAAATAGCAATAAAACTTAATAATAATAATAATAATAATAATAATAATAATAATAATAATAATAATAATAATAATAATAATAATAATAATAAAGTTGGAAGGGACCTTGGAGATCATCTAGTCCAACCCCCTGACTTAGACTTATAGACCACGCCATAGAGCTTTACAGCACACTCTGAGTGGTTTCCAAATGTGAGCGTATTGCCCCCAACAATCTGGATCCTCATTTTGCCAACCTCAGAAGGATGGAAGGCTGAATCAACCTTGAGCCAGTCAGAATACTGAATACAGTATACAATACTGCATTCTAACCACTGCACCACCACAGCTCATCTGAGTGATTTGTTCAATTTTTTTTTTGCAGTGTTATAGATTCCATTCTGTGGAATATTTGGAGAAAAACTCATATATAAAGCAAAGAAGTATGAACAAGAGATGGAAAACCTATAGCCCTCTACATGTTACTGATCTCAGCCAGCACACCCAGTAGAGACAGACGCTGGGAATTCAGCAATATTTGAAGATCCAAGTTCCCCAAATGCAAATTAGACTCTTTCTGAGAAATACTCAGTATACAGCATTTAATTAAAAAAAAAATACAATCAAATACTTGGAAGCAAATCCCGCCAGGTTTATGTAAGACTATATCTCATTACGTTTCTGTAGGACAATCGGAAACTCTTCCATGTTTTCCCAGTATTTTTTAATCAAAAAATACCTCTTACAGAATGAATTATGAAATGATTGCCCAATATTATGTTACTTCTAAGAAGCCTACAGCTAGAAACATCCTTATTTTTACATGACTATGCCCAAGACCATCGCCCCAGTGCAATCTTTAGCGCATTCACATAGCTAAAAATAGTATTAACATTGAAAATAGTTGTTCCAATTATCTTTTCAGAATCTCTAAAGTCCCCTTTCTCAACCTCTTTAATTTCCCACTCAATTGTTCGATTCGATTTAGCGCGATCGAAGACCAGTACTGATAATTGACAAATAAAATTTAGTACAGAGTTAAAATACATTTGTAAAATAACCTCACTAGCATCTGACATATAAAATCTAAAATCCGGGATGTAGCGTATATTAAAATATAAGCACTCTTTTATATTAAATATATCTAAAATTACACCAAAATAAAAATATCTATTAATATCAGCAAAGTAGTAGTAATATTTAAAATTTAAATAAATTATGGCTCCTGGGGATGCATTGAGGGATAATGGCAAAACATAGCTACATGCACTGTAGCAAGGCATACTTCATTTATAAGCAGCATCCAGACATAGGGCAAATCTGGGCAACCAGAATATACTCAAAGGGAAAACATGGGCAGTTTTACAATGCAGGATTCTTATGCCAAGAGATGCTAAGCTAATAGATTCCTTCATACAACACAGGGATGATAGCCTTACCTGGAAGATATTGACATGGATGTATGCATGGGCGAGGAGAGCACGGGTAATCAACATACAGCCGAGTGCAGACCAGCTAGACTGGAATCCTGAGATATTAAGCAGCAGCCAATAATGGGCATACAGACCAATGAATATACAACACAGAGTCCGAATGGCAGTTTTCAGTTCTACCTCTCTGAGTAAACCTATTGAAACGACAGTAAGTGAATAGGGAAGCTATTATTTCTTCTTCTTGCTATTTTTGTAGGGGAAAAAAAGGTACAAGAAATTGCTCTGAGGTTGAGAAAGGGAAAGGCGTATTTATTGAGACAAACAACCAGGAGATGGGAAAGGACATTACAAACTCGTCAAAGAAATGGATAGTTAGCCCATCATGCACACAGCCTTGGAAAAGGAAATTCAGAGACCTTACCTAAAGAACTCACTAGTAAGAAATGGCTAGATGTTTGCTCTAATTTGTTCTCAATATCTTGTATTCTAAGACTTAACCCTTGGCTTTACAACTAATTTTAAAAAGTCTATACTCTTGATTGTGCTCTGCAATTAAGGGACTTGACCATTCCCATTATGGGAAATCACACGGCTATGAAATGTGGAAAGGTAGTGCAGGCATGGTGTAAACTGCGGTTTCACTATTTCTCCCTTGAACAATTTATATCTTCTAAACTGCAACCACATTTTGGTTTTTTTGGCAATCTTGCAACATTTAGGAGATACACATAATCCTTGACTTATGTAGTGATTGTATGAAGTTACCACGGCACTGAAAATAGCGACTTGCCACTGGTATTCACACTTAAGACAATCACAGCATCCCTATGTGATCAAAATTTGAATGCTTGGCATGTATTTACAATGGTCGCAGTGTCCCAGGGTCATGTGAACACCATTCGCGACTTTCCCAGCCAGCTTCCGACAAGCAAAGTCAATGGGGGAAGCTGGATTTGTTTAATGACCATGTGACTCAGTTAACTGCAATGAACTACAGCTTGACAGCTGTGGCAAAAAAAGGGTTGTAAAAGCAAGCAGGACACACTTAACAACCGCTTTACTTAACAATGCAGATTCTGGCTTTAATTGTGGTCATACGTTGAGGACTTCCTCTACTCTTTTAGACTTAGATCAGGGCTACAAAGTTTTAAATGTTCAAGAAAAGGTGCTTTGAAAGGAGGAGTTTAGAATTGTCCTTTAGGCTATTTTTTTGATGGATGGAACTCCCAAGAGAGAAAAATAAAGGATTTCCCTTCTAAGACACACATTGTAGTTTGGGGGAGGGAAGAATTTAATTTTTCATGAGAAAGGATCAGATGCCGCTTTTCCCAGTGCTCATTCTCTGATGAAATTTAAAATTCTGTGTGTGTGTGTATGTATATATAAATCCAGAGGCCTGATTGTAATCTTTAAAAATCTACCCTTTTTTTAGTACATTTTTTAAAAATTAAACCAGAGCAGAGGGATTTGGGGGAGGCACTTATCCAATAACACATCATATAATCTGTGTTGCAAGCTGCTGGGTGAATAGCTTTATCTCATGGAAGAAGGTTTAGGCTGCTGGCATTATCATTATTCGTTCTACTTCTCTGATTCTTTCAAAGGCAGAATTCCACATAGAGTGAGCTATAACGACAGTCAATATTAATGAAGAGATGTAATTGCATTCAACATTAACACTGTAAAACTAATGAAGAGAAGGGTATGCTGATTAGTAGGAGGATTCGGAGGACAGTAACATACCAATGGCTATTAAAGGAGTTATGATAGGTACAGCAATAGGTGCAATGAACATATAAACATAACGGTTCAGGAAAGGAACCTTCCAGGTACTGGAATCCCCGAGGCCAATGACGTTTGTATAAGCGTGGTGCATTTTTACATGGTTGTAGGACCCTCGTTCTGCTGTGAAAGCGGAGCAAACCTGGGACAGAAAGAAATGGTAAATAAAGAACACTGCAATTACCTCCATATGTATATGGTACTTTATATCTATGATATTCAGTAGATGTGTTAGAACAGAGGTTCCCAACCTTTTGGGCACCAGGGACCGATTCCGTGGAGAAAGGTTTTTCCACGGACCAGAGAGTGCGTGGTTTTGTGTGCTGCCTGCATCCCACGGATGGGGCTTTGCTTGTTTGTGCAGACCGGTTGCTGGCATGCTGTGGCCCGGTACCAGTCCACGGACCAGGGGTTGGGGACCCCTGTGTTAGAATACAGCTCCCATCACCCAAGAAATGATGAATTCCTCCATAACACTCAACAGTCAGAATTGCATTCCAAAATATGGTAGCTGGAAGGAACCAAGTTGAGGAAGTCTGTAGCAGATCATACAAATGAAGATCTTTAAAGTTGCACTCCTAAATTTGATTGCTGTTTGTTGGAGTGTGATGGTTTTAAAGCAATGTTGATAACAGTATAAATCTTCAAATCATTTAATTTGATTTAAAGAGGGCATTTGATTTAAACAGGTGTATGATGGGATAAGCCACCTTCAGGAGTCCATAATGTACCAATGGAGACATTTACTCAGCTTATGTCATCCAATTATACATAAAACATATATATATCACAGAAGTGTTCAACTTGTTACTCTCTAGATCAGGGGTAGTCAACCTTGGCTCTTTTATGACTCGTGGACTTCAACTCCCAGAATTCCTGAGCCAGCATGGCTGGCTCAGGAATTCTGGGAGTTGAAGTCCACGAGTCATAAAAGAGCCAAGGTTGACTACCCCTGCTCTAGATATTCTGATACAGTTTCCACAGACTAATGCCACTGGCCATGCTAGATGGATCTGAAGGGAACTATAATTAGGAGTATAACTTAGAAATCATGAGATGTAATTGTTCCACCTTGTTCTGGTTTGGACAGATCTCATTTGGATTTCTGTATATCCAGTTCTGAGCACCACACTTTAAAAGCATTCAAAGAAGGTTTAGAGAACGTGTGGATAATGAGAGGACTCAAACGTCGCTTTATGAAGAGAAATATCACCGTGGTTGCTTAGTCTTGAGAAAAGGCGAACACAAGATAATGTTTTTCAGATAGCCACAAGTATGTCCGATCAAAGTAGGTCAAGGCTTGTTCTCTCTCACTCCAGATTCGAAGACACAGAATAATGGAGTTACAGTACAGATTATGATTAAATGTTACAGAAGCAGTAAGAGCAAATAAAAAACAGAACCAATCATGTAGAAAGGTGTTGGCTGCCTTCACTCTATCTGTTCAAGTGGGGACTACATACGGAGCCATTTGTCCAGGATGGTTTAATTTGGATTCCGACATTAAGTAGGAGATTGGACCTGAGGACCAAAATAGCCACTCCCAACTCTACAATTCTATGAAATTCACACATAAAATCACTACCAGAATGCCTACCTTGCTATAAGACAGGGGTGTCAAACTGCCGGCCTGCGGGTCAGTTGCATCATAAGGAGGCCGCACCCACCCCAGGTCCGGCAATGCAAAAAAAGTCATGATACGTCATGTGATGTGGCAAGTTTGACACCCATGCTATAAGATAATCCTTGATTTACAACCACAATTGGAACCAGAATTTCTGCTGCTAAGTAAGGAGATTAAGTGAGCCACACTGATTTCACAACCTTTTTGTTACAGTTAACTAATCACTGGAGTTGTTAAGCGAATGGTGTTATTTAGCGAATCACGTGTTTGCTAATCCAGTTTTTCCTGTTGACTTTGCTTGCCAGAAACAGGTTGGAAACGCCACAAAGGGTGATCGCAGGACCCCAGGATGCTGCAGTTGTTGTAAATACTACATGCCAGTGACCAAGCACCCAAATTTTAATCATGTGCTTCTGGGGATGCTGCGATGGTTGTAACTGTGAGGACTGGTTGTGAATTGCTTTTTTTTAAGTACTATTGTAAGTTCAAACGGTTGCTAAACGAATTGTTGTAAGTCAAGGACTACCTGTGGTTTGTCAGCCATTTCTGCAAACCTGCCTCAGTGCAAGAAAAGCATCAACTGAGCCACAGAAACAGATTCAGAAGTTTTTTTTCCAATTGCAGCTCCCCAAAGTTGTTGTTCTACTGCAGAATCTCACATGTTTGTGTATGTAGGTATTTAATATCCCCATATTACTTCAAAACAAAAGAAGTTTGGAAATATAAAATAAGCACTGAAGTATTTTCAGTTCTCTGAAGGTCATTCAGTTATACCAGGGGTCTTCAAACTTGGCCCTTTTATGACTTGTGGACTTCAACTCCCAGAATTCCTCAGCCAGGCTGAGGAATTATGGGAGTTGAAGTCCACAAGTCATAAAAGGGCCAAGTTTGAAGACCCCTGAGTTATACTAATTGTGACCAGAAATATCTTCTCTGTTTGACAGAGAATCAAAAGCACTTGTCAATAAAAGAGTTTCCTAAAATGAATCAGGAGATCATGTATAAATACTCTCCATTCAGTCCCTTTCAGTACACTCATTTCAAGGTGCAATGCATTACTGGCTCAATTCAATTTTTTTTTTCCTTCAAGAATTGCCGTTTGTTGGGATATGTATGCTGGCTATTTCCCACTCATCCTTTTCAGACAAAGAATAAAAATGTAACTATCCCCTATGATCTACATGCAAAAAATTATTCTTGACTTCCTTGGAATGCTGCTGAGAAGAAAATAGATTATTGATTGTTGACTGGAGACATTGCTTTAGTTCAAGCTGTTCCAACTATTTGTCCTTCAATGGTACAGAAATCCCCTAATCAGCACAATGCCGGTTTTAGTTCCATTTTACTGTGATGTGCAATTCAGCTTCTTACACATAATTGAAAATAATATTTAAAGCTATTAAATATTCCCAATTCTACTAGCTTGCAAAAACACAACAAAACTAGCTTTTGCCAATTGTGGTACTAATTTTATTACTTTCTGTGACCTAACAAGAGAAAGGAAGAAAGGATTTTCAAATATATTAATGCAATTATCCATCCAATAAAGATCCAATAAAGAGGGAACGAAAACTTTATTAGACCCAAAATAAGATTTATGATTACTGACATAGCATAATTGACATATTTAATTGTTTAATGTGGAAGGAACTTCTATGTTCCTAAGGCATTATGTCCAAATAACAACCGTGTATTTATGGAATATCAACAATATCAACATCAGGTGCCAACTATTAATATTCTTCACAATATAAATAAGATGCCTTTTGCTAAAAGTCCTAGATTGCAGATTTAATGAACTTGGTAACTGCTATCATCTCTTTGATTTTAAGTAGCCACAATTAATTTAATTGCTAGCATTATTACTTTATCATTACTGCATTCACACAAGCAATGAACCAATGTAACATTAAGCTAGTTGTTCTCTCCCACAGTATCTAAGAAAAAAAACAAATCTGGAAAGCATTGCACTTTGGGTTGTATGGATATGGCAATATCCCCAAACATTTCCAAATAATTTTGCAGTGAAACATTGGTAGTGAACTATATTAAAACTTGAAAAACAGGATGGGCATGTTTCAAAATGGCCATGTCCACTTTCTTGTTAAATATGATCATAAACAATCATAAATTGTATAATTTCAGGAGTATATACAGTAAATGAATTAAATAGATGCATATGATTGTTTGGTTTAGCTATTGTAATTTACGCAGGTTGCGTCAATTTTTCATTTTGGATGAATATCACATACCCACAGAAGTCTTGTCCTGCTTTCTATCTTTCAGAGAATGGGATTAGCTAAAAACAAACCTCAATGAAGAATATGCTCCATAATTTCCCCCATGATTTGGAGTCCACCAGAGCATTGTGGGTAGCCAAGTGGCTTGCCTTCACAGCGAGGGTATGATGGATCACACCCAGGACAGCAATGCCCACCAGGAACACAAAAGGATTACTGGAACGTAGAAGCAGGAATCCTGGAAATGGAAAAGAAGCACTTAGAATCTTTCCAGATATAAGCAAAGGCAACAATGCAGTCCAGATTCATGTCATTTACCATCTTCCATGGTAGTCGTTACAAATATAATTTCATAACTAGGTTTAGTTCAGAGCTACAGGAGAGAGGCAGAACATTTTCTTGGCACATGAGAACATAAGCAGTGTCCTGCTGTATGGGACCTCTGGCCATCTCATCCAGCAGTCTGTTCTCAGAATGGCCAACCAAGCAAGGAAGCCCAAGCAAAGAAGCCCAGTAGAAGCCTTTAGAGACAGCCACACTGCCATCATGGGTGATCTCCATGACTTCCATGAATTGGTCCAACCTTTTTTTAAAGCCAGACAAACCGGTAGCCAGCACCACATCTTCCAGTAATGAATTCCAAGGTTTAATTGTGTATTTGTGTACACCAAAGAGCCATGGTGGCACAGTGGTTACAGTTCGATCCTCATCGACTCAAGGTTGACTCAGCCTTCCATCCTTCCAAGGTTGGTAAAATGATGACCCAGATTATTGAGGGCAATATGTTGACTCTGTAAACTACCTAGAGAGGGCTGAAAAGCACTATGGAGCGGTATATAAGTCTAAATGCTATTGCTATTGCTATTTTTTCCTTTTGTCTGCTCTGATTCTTCCGGGATTCAATTTCATTGGGTAGTCTCTGGTTTTAATACTTTGGGAATGGGAAAATAGCTTTCCCCATCCACATTATGCATACCATGAATAATTTTGTACACCTCAGTCATGTCACCTCTCATTTACCTTCTTTCTAGAGTAAAAAAAGGTCTAATATTGCAAACTTTCTTTATAGGGAAGTTGCTCAAGCCCCTTCATCATCTCATTTGCCTTCCTCTGAACTTTCCCTAACTCCACTGTATCCATTTGAGGTTCATCAACAGGAATATTCTAGATGTGCGCATTACAATATTGACAACTCATTTCTTATTATCCCTAAGATGCTGTTGTCCTTTTTTATAGTAGATGCATCCTGTGTCAACCTTTTCATTGAACCATTTACCATTACTCCAGGATCTCTTTCTTTATTAGTCACTGCTAGTTCTGAACCTATATCTTTGTAGGAATAGTTAGGATTTGGGGGCCCAATGTACATCACTTTACACTTGCTCACACAGAATAACATCTGACATTTTGATGCCCTCTTGTACAGTGATCCTTTTAGAACTGTTTACAGTCCTTCATTGTTTTCACCATTCTGAACAATTTGGTGTCAAGCTGTGTTGACTATTCAACTAGTCATCTCAGATCATTTGCAAATAAGTTTAAAAAGCACCAGTTCTAGAACAGAGCCTTGGAGACCCCACTACTTATATCTCTTCAGTGTGAAAAATTCCCATTTTTTCCTATTCTTTGTTTTCTACTCTTTAGTCAGTTGTCTATAGGTCATGAGATAGGAGCCTGGCTTGCTATTTACAGTTCAACAAACTTAACGTTTTAAGGATTGCCTAATGGTGTATTTTGCGGAGATTCCTGTTTTTTTGAAGATCCAGCAGGGCATGTCAGTTGAAGTCCCAGAGCTCTTGTAACAGTGGTTGATTTGCTGGGAACTGCAGCCCCAACCGATTTGAAACACAAATCATATTTGAAAGACAGGGCAGAAGTTAAGAAGGCTGCAGCATGATAATCTCTAATTTAATATCCTTTTCCTGGTTGTAATTACCTCTGCTAAACATTCTCTAAAATATATAAATAAAGACCCAATTTTGCCCATTTTAGTTCAAGACTTTAGGGCAGGGGGTCTTCAAACTTGGTCCTTTTATGACTTGTGGACTTCAACTCCCAGAATTCCTCAGCCAGGCACGCTGGCTGAGGAATTCTGGGAGTTGAAGTCCACAAGTCATAAAAGGGCCAAGTTTGAAGACCCCTGCTTTAGGAACTATGATGTATTTATTCTGGCTGATCTATCAATTTAGAGAACATCCACTATGACTATCTCTGTCTGTGCAAGACCATTCACTGAGATAAGGTGGCATTGTCACATTCTAGGATGAAAGCAGATAATATGACATGACAGAGATGATTTCATATTTCAGCCTCTTACAGATCTGCTATCACATCTGGTTCTAATCTAATATTTTGAAAGCATTAACCTGATATATTCAATACAAAAATAGTGTATATCTGCAGGGCATGACTTGCATCCAATATGATTAGCCCAATGTTAGTGGAATGATCCATTCACAGGCACTTTGTTCTACTAATAGTCTCAATGGATATTTGTCCAGCCTAGGAATAATTGAAAGACCAGGGTTCATCTTACAGCACAGCATAATGTTGCTATATTTATAGCTGCAAAGCATTTTATTAAACAGCCACACTTCTCCCTAGTCGTCAATCTCTTCATCATAAATCAAATGAATCATATAAGATACCCTCAGAGAAAACGATAGCCACTTTTTATCTCAAGAGACAGGAGAATCTGGCATGTATATCATATGTCTGCCCTGCTCTTTCTTCAAGGAACTTATTGCATTATCCTACTTTTGTCTTCAAAATAAACATGCCACATAAATAAGTAAGGCCAAAAGATTGTGATAAAACCAAGGTTTCCAATGGAGATACATGAAAGGGTATCATGAATCAGAACTGGGGCCCTCCTACTAAATCTGAGTAATTTGACACAGAAAATAAAGAAAAATAGTTTGTTTCCAGAGGCTGTCTGAAAAGAATAGTTCTAATTTCATAGACATAATTGTTTGGGGTTCTGTATTTCACCTTCCCTAGCTTCATATCTTCTCATACGAATTGGGCCACGGTGCATATCATTCCTATCAGCATTCCTATCAGTTATGTTGACTATGGCAAAAAGATGCTACAAAACCAATATATCTGCCTGATACCGGATTGGAGAAGGCTGTCATATACTGTACATAATATTCAGATGGATTGTTACTGGGTGATTCACCGAGACAGCTTGCTCCTGTCAAATGCATTTTAGGTATTCTGTTTTCATGAGTACTTCAGAAAAGAAAAGCATTTCAAAACTGCCCTTAGGAAGATTCACTGGGGAAGTTATATCTTCATGCTTTTCTTCCCTGCATTCCTGTTGCAGACCTTTCTGACATAAAGAGAAACACTTTAGAGTTTCACTAAACTCTAGGACTACCGCAGCAAAATACTCTGAAATATTCAGTGGTTGATCATCCCTGTCTTATCATCTTAGATCAACTGCACTACTCCCACAGCACAATGAAACTTAGGGCTTCTCCGCCCTGCTTGCTCTGGTATGAGGATGGCCCACGTGCAATTTCTCAACTGGAGTGCATTGCATTGTCCTCCAACCTCCCTCCTCCAGGCCACCATGAAGGCTGCATCCATTCATGCCTTGCTCCTCTGTAAAAAACAACAACAGTATTTTCATACTTTGCTGGCACAAGCAGAGCCAAGTGGTCAGCCAATAATCCTAAGCAAAGTTCAGAGAAAGGCACCTACCCTGTTCCTATTGGCCATTCTCCTCCCACACCCTGACCTCTGGTTTTCAGAGTCATTTACCTTTTGACAGGGAGACAAATACCCACATCTCCCACTTCTCTTCCTAACTGATGGGGTGCAGGAAAGAAAGAGGAGACTTTGAGAGGCCAGCTATCCTTAGCATTAAAAAGATCTGATTCTCCTCCCTCCATAGAAGTTTCCTGCTGGGTGCTCTCCCAGCAGTACACAATTGCCTGCCACCTCAGTATAGCCAGCACTAAAGCAGGAGTTTTTAGTACATCAGTCAAGTAGTGAGCTAGCAGACTTTTGGACATATGGCATGTGTCAACAAAAGACCAATGACATGTTTCAAGAACAGCTCTTGCACCTGGGGAATATCTAGACCCAACCCCACAGCTTTGATAAATCCACACTGAAGACATAAGGGCCATGCTTGTGTCTCTGGTCCCCTTACGCCAGACATGTCAAACACAAGGCCCGGGGGCCAGATGCGGCCCATAAAGTGGTTTCATGTGGCCCATGAAGCCATCCTGGAAACAGTGAGGGAACGGCCCCCACTGCCTTGGCCTTGGGCTAGGCTGGCCGGGAGCCAATGTACAATTTTGTGGTGGCCATCTATGCTGAAACGCATTCAGTCTTAGCTCCACGAGGCCGTCTGGAAACAGTGAGGAACCAGCCCCTGCCGCATCGGCCCCACCCCCCTGGGTGCATGCTGGGAGGTGTCACCTTTGTGAGGAATGAAGAAATGCACCATCACCTGGAAGTGGCCAGCAAATGGCCCTCGCCTACTTCACATATCCGGCTTGATGGGCTCTGGGGGAAGGGTTTCGGCAGGCAGCAGGGCACTCTCCTCACAGCGCCGAGAGGCTGAGCCGGGCGGTGCAAATCCAAAAAGAAACGCGAGGCTGCCCAGCTCCCAGCCTGCCCAGTTTCAGCAGGCAGCAGGGTGCTCTCCTCAGCGCCAAGACCTGAGCTGGGTGGCGCGAATCTGATGAGAAGTGCAATGCTGCCTAGCCCCCAGCCTGCCCAGTTTCAGCAGGCAGCAGGGTGCAAAGTTGGCGAGCTTCGCACTGCCCGGCTCAACTTCTCGGCGCTGTGAGACCGCCCCGCTGCCTGCTGAACTCACGCCCACCCAGTAGGCCACACCCACTCCATCCACGCCCACCCAGTAGGCCGCACCCACCCTGGCCACCCCCCCCAAGGGCAACCGCAATGCTGATGCGGCCCTCAATGAAATTGAGTTTGACACCCGTGCCTTACACCACAGATTCACATTAAGCTGAAAAATGTCCAGGGGTCCACCCGCAGAGTGTTCGACAGATGTACAAAACACTGCTTCCTCACAGGGCTAAAATAGTTCTGTGCTGACTTCTCCACAGATCTGCCAGTTCTAATAGTCCTTCTCACATAACTGTCAGATCTTCAAGGAAAACATGGGCTGCTTCATTATGGAGCCACAGTGAAATGACCCACAGTTTATTCATAGAATTGTGGTCATAACTTCTTCATAG
>NW_015386647.1:420935-422898 GCF_001527695.2 Protobothrops mucrosquamatus | reverse complement strand
TCCTCCTCCTCCTCCTCCTCCTCCTGTCCAGCTGCTATGCTGCAGCCGTTGGGCCGTTGTGGCCGGACGGCGTCGTTCGAGGAATCCCCTCCTCGCCCTTGGCCCTCACCTTCCTCCCGCATTCTCTCCGCCGCCGGGCGGCTTGCAGCAGAGCCGCCTTCCGCTAGCGGCGCGATGCCCGCGGCACCTGCTCCCTCGCCGGCCCGCTTGCCTTTCCCTCGCTCCCCCTCGCCCGGGTCCCGCTTCTTCGGCAGCGCCTCCGCCCAGCGGGGCTCCTCCATCTCCCTCAGTCCGGACGCCACTGCCTCGTCCGCAGGAGGCGAGCGAGAGAGCGCGCGAGGCCGTCCCGGGAAGGGCAAGCGGCGGCGGAGAAGTGGGGGTGGCCTTTTTGGCAGCAGTCTGACTCGCTCGCCAGGCTGCCAGCTCCGAGTGCTTAGTTAGCAGGCAGTCTGTTAGTCCGAAGGAGCTGCCCCGGGACCCAGGCTAGACGTTGGGAGTGAGCCCGGCCTGCTCCGCCCGCGGCCTCCGCTTGCCTCCAATGCCAGCCTTAACGCTGCTTTATCTGCTTATTCCGATAGCAGCTATTTTGGCTACAGCGCGGGGGCCTCGGCCAGATACAAAGCAGTTCGTTGGAACCTGCAAGAAGACGGAGGTCCAGAAGGTCCGCAGCCATAAAGCCCCCCCCCCCCTCCAGGGCTCTCTGGCTCCCTAACTGTTCCTGGCCCCCCTATTTTGAAGACATTCTGAATTACCTTCCTATACAAGTAGTCCTCGACTTACAACGGTTCGTTTAGTGACCGTTCGAACTTACAACGGCACTGACCAAAAGGTGACGTATGACCGTGTTTCACACTTAACCACCGTTGCAGCATCGCCCATGGTCACATGATCACAATTTGGGGTGCCTGGCAACTGGTTCATATTTCTGTCGGTTGCCCTGTCCCGGGGTCATGTGATCAGCTTTTGCAAACTTCTGACAAGCAAAGGCAATGGGGAAGCCAGATTCACTTAATAACTGTGTTTCTAACTTAACAGCTGCAATGCTTCACTTGACAACGGTGGCAAGAAAGGGGCAAAATTCACTTAACAAATGTCTCACTTAGCAACAGAAATTTTGGACTCAACAGTGGTCGTAAGTTGAGGACCACCTGTATCTCAGTTATCTCAATGGAAGGAGATACGTTTTTAAAGGCCGCAAAGGAGGAAGAGAGCAAGGCCCCAAAATTTTCAGTTGGTTTTAAAGTGCCAGACACTTTATCTCACAAAACAAACAGTCACAAAATACACAAGAGAAGGAGGGGGGGAGGAGAGGAAAGGGGCACATCCAATTTTTCTGAGCAGGAGCTTAAAGAAAATTATCAGAAATTCACAAGAAGCTGACAATGAACTATTTGTCATGCTTTCCTCCAGTTCTCTTGGCACGAGAGCAAAGCTTGTCCACTTCCCACCTTATCTAATCACTAGAAAATCCTCTGATTAATTTCTGGGGCTTTTTTTTAAAAAAAAGGGATTCCAAAGAAGATGGAAAGATGGAACAAAGAGCTGAAAATGCTCCCTGAATTCAGCAACAGCTTGGAAAGAACGGAGCTCCCTGCCAGCCTGTTTCCAAGGTATAACAGCTACAATATTTTTTTTTTATTTTTTTTTTCAATTTTTTTTTTATTATTTTCAACATAAGAGAAAAAAACAATCACAAGTACATCACAATTGAGAAAAACCCCCTCCCCACCCCCCACCCGGACTTCCCAAACCTAATCCCAGGATAACTGAGTTAGTTAAAGATTGTATGATTAAATGGGCTCAAAATATAGGAGAAATAATACCTATGGATACCTGGGAGTTGATATGGGTGAGAAATGTGAAATTTACGCAGGCACAAAATCTACGTGAAAATTTTTACAAGATGTTTTATAGATGGCACATGGATCCTGCAACTATGTCTCGCATTTATGAGAATTATGAA
>NW_015386647.1:392360-420814 GCF_001527695.2 Protobothrops mucrosquamatus | reverse complement strand
GAGTCAAGTTTTACCTACAATAGAGGACTGGAGAGTGAAGGTTTCGCATCTTGCTGAAATGGCAAAGATTTCGGCTTATTTGAAGGATCATTCAAATGAACAATTTTTATCAATATGGAGAAGATGGATTGTTTATATTCAAAATAAGCATAGAATGGTGGAATATAGGTTAGGTTTTTAGATAAAAAAAATTTTTCTTTCTATATATATACATATATTTCACCTATTTATGTAGAATTATACTTTGTGGAGTTAGGGATATTAATATAAGGTTACTTTTAGATGAACAGCTACAATATTCACTCAGGTTTTGCTCACTAGTTTCTTTCCCAAGGTTGTAAAATGGGACAAAACTCACTTGAACAAATGTCTCCCTTAGCAATATAAATTTTGGGCTCAATTATGGTTGTAATTCATGGACTTTCCTGTATATCACAGGCTGTTTATTAGCATGTAACAAATCAGGGTTAACGCTGGGCAGTAAAAGAAACCTAACAGTTTTTAAGGAATTTAGCTGATTATACTCTGTTTCTTGATACACTGGGAAGATTGGCATTGCCAACCTTGATTCGATACAGAATTAAAAGGCACATACATATTTAATTTAAAATGAGAGCTGGTTTGGTGTAGTGGTTAAAGCACCAGGCTAGGAACTGGGACCACCATGAGATCCAGTTCTCCCTTTGGCGTAAAGCCAGCTGGGTGACCTTGGAGCCAGTCACTTTCTCTGAGCCCTAGGAAGGAGGCAATGGAAACCACTTCTGAAAAACCTTGCCAAGAAAACTGCAGGGGTCTGTCCAGGCAGTCTCCATGAACAGACCAAAAAAAAAAAAGTATTTTTAATCATACAAAAATGTGAAGAAGAAGAAGAAGAAGAAGAAAAGAAGAAGAAGAAGAAGAAGAAGAAGAAGAAGAAGAAGAAGAAGAAGAAGAAGAAGAAGAAGAAGAAGAAGAAGAAGAAGAAGAAGTAGTAGTAGTAGTAGTAGTAGTAGTAGTAGTAGTTAACAAAAATGTAGCAGTATGTGTGTGGTATCTCACCACATTTGTATTTTTGCCCTGTAATTAGAACTAAACATGTTTTCTATTTATTTATTTTTTAAACCAAACAATGGAGTCATAATTAAAATAAGATTCTTTCACGGGATCATGCAGTTAGGCAGAGAAGATTATTGATATACAGGGTCATTTTAAAAAATGAAAGAAAAGAACTGTTTGTGCAGCTCCTATGCCTTCTAATAGCAACAGTCACAAATTGTTCATAGCACATCCACGGCCAATCCATCCAGAGCACATAGATCAAAGAAAGGATACAGCTTGTCTGTTGATAAACCTACAGCAGAGGTCCCCAACCCCCAGGTTGTGACCCACTACCCGGGCTGTGGCCTATTCAGAATTGGGCCACTTGAGTGGCTGGCCGAAGCATGCGTGCGTGTAACTCAACTTGCATGAACAGTGGGCTGGTGGGCACTTGTGTGCATGTACGCCAGCCACTGCTCATGCAAATTAAGCTGCACACATGTGCATCAGCCCGCTGCTTGCACAAGGGCTGCGTGTGCATGCATGCCAACCCCCCAATTTGTTAGAAGTAAATTAGACTCTACCTATTCCTAACAGTTCTGTCTGCTAACTGCATTCTTTTTACTATATATAAGTTGGCTAGGAATTCTCAAAGTAGCTGGTTGGGGAAGACTGGAAATGTTTCTAAGCAATTATCCACAGGTCCAGTTCTATACTTGCAGACAAGACCGTGTGTCGTTTATATGGGCTTATGTATCCTACTCACATAATACAGTTTGGTGTAGTAGTTAAGACATCAGGAAACACAACATAGACTATCAGGATTGGTAGGGACCTTGGAAGTCAGCCCCCTTCTTGAGCAGGAGATTCCACACCATTCTGGACAAATGGTTGTTCCTTATTAGTTCTAGTCCCACCTTCTTGAGCCAATCATTCTCCCTCAGTCCTAAAACGGGCAATAGCAAACCATTTCTGAAACACAGCCAAGAAAACAGCAGGGACTTGTCCAGGCAATTGCCAGGAATCAAAAACTGACTAAAAGGCACGTGCACATAGGCACATCTACTCACACATCATACTTGAAAAGAGTTTCAAATGCCAGAAAATACAGAGTTAAGGAGACCATAGTTGGGTCTATGCTCTAAGGTTGTAAATATGAGGGTTGGGTGTAAAAAAAAACAACTCCCCTCCTAACTTTAGTTAAATTCAGGATATTTTAATAAATGAAACAGGAAATCAGTCCTTGAAATAAGCTCTTTTTTTATATTCATCCCCCCCCCCATAATCACCACCATTCTCTGTCAGTCATGGACAAGCTTCTTAAAACTGTCATGAAAAGATATCTTCAATCAGGTTCTGATAATATATTCCATCTTAACATTTTAATCACAAAAATATTCCTCCAAACTAGAGAAAAACCGGAAATCTGGACTGTATGGTAGAGAGGGAGGGTGTAAAATGGTGAGATCCAGCTTCCCAATTGCATTTTGAGTGGTTAAGGAAGCCACACTTTGTCATCTTGCAGCAAAATTTCCTTTTTGTCCATCCAAAGTCTGCACTAAATCAGTGTCTTAAAAATGTTAAGTGTTGCAATGCAATGGACTGAATGATTAGAGGTGCCAGTTTCAAGGAAATTCAAGTAAACAATGCCATGTGCATCCCCCAAAATTGTAATCATAAGCTCTCCATCTGAAGCCTTTCTTTTCTACTGATGAAACTTTGTGGTGAGAATGGAGAGATATATTTCACAATGCCCTAGAAACATTCCTCAGTTTCTGTATCTACAACTACCAATCTTGAGAAGAATAGCAACTGTGAAAATGAACATTTTGCCAAAACTACTCTTTTTATTTCAAACAATACCGATAAAAACTGACAATTTTTTTTTTGATAAATTAAATACATCGATATTGAAATTTATCTGGCAAGGGAAAAAAAGCTAGAATCAGACTGAAAATGTTACAAGAAGCAAAAGAAAATGGAGGCTTTGGGCTACCAGACTGGGTCTTGTACTATCAAGCAGCCGCACTAACATGGTTAAAAGAATGGATAACTCTTAGAAATAAAAGACTATTATACCTAGAAGGACATGACCTATAACTTGGATGGCATGCTTTCCTATGCTGTGGAAAGAACAAATTTCACAAATACTTTCAAAACCAATATGTAAGAAATGTACTGCTTTTGACATGGGAAAAGGTAAAAATCAAGAACACCAGGATGGATTTTGACAATAGTCTGAAGAAGTCAAGGATTACCTGTACTGTAATAATAATTCACCATCAGTCAATTGCAAAAGGCGGCTTTACCTGGAACAGCTTACATTTTGCAATGCTACCTTTAACACCATTAAAGAATAGCATCTGCTATTCCAGGTCTGTGGGAAGGACTTGATAGGTGGATAAAATGCTAGATCCAATCTAAACATCAGGCTGACTGCGTGACCAGTCATAGTAATAATATAAATCTAAGTCTTCTTAGTTCTCTATCTCGTGTCATCTTAACACACCTCTGAGAAAAGCCTAAAATATGTTGTGATTCAGTGGGAACAAACCAGCTTCTCCTCTGTTTTCCTCCTGGCCACCCGATGAGACTGTTTCACTATCTAGATGAAGTTTCAAACACTAAACACATTTCATCATTGTCTGCTTTGATTAAGTTCAAGTACTCAACAACAGCCCATTCACTAAAGAAGAGACCCAGGGTTAAAGAATAAAAATGTGCCCCTAGTAAAACATCTATGTTCCAGAAAGTTACTCCCTAAACACAAGGAAGCAGGCGTCCCATATGCTGGGTTTGGCCTCAGTTTTAGGCAGAAAATGAGGTATCCTCTGCCAGGAAGACTTTAGAGATTTCATGAAAGGGCAAAAAAATGTTTTCTTTATTATTGTGATTTTATATAGGGGGAAAAGCTTATATAATTTTTTCTTTTGTATCCTTGGCTTGATTGGGTAGAGAACTGTATTTACTGCTTTGTTTTAGGTAGTCTCCCTTTGGGCTTGCCCGAAACACCTGCAGAATCTAAATCAAGTCAGTTGTCAAATCCCTAATTCTGTTTTCAACACAGCAACTCTGGAGCCAGGAACTGCAATTCGGGATCAAACTTACATAAATAATTGCTAAGTCAAGAACAATGTGTTACTAGTTCGCCCAGCAAGTTCTTCCTGTTTATTCAAACGAATACTTTTAATATGTTCCAAAAATAAAAGAGACATGATTAAATATCATTATCCCCGAACAAAATTAAGCTTATGACTTAGCTCTGAGTCACAGGCACAGAGTCTGGGAATAGGCTTTTAAGGCATTTGTAGTAACAAAACTTGAGAAAGCAGTAATTGGTTCATAGATGACACACATAGCAAATCTTCTTATTGCATCAACATCTTTGCAGCAAATCAGTTGCAAAAGCCTCTTTTACAGTTGCTTTTTTTTTTGGCGGCAGTCCCAATCAGCGCTTTCTTCTTAGACGTTGGTATGCTTGCAAACGGTCCAATTACAGTATCTCCTCAATAACTCTTCCTTGGAGTTTTGCTTCAGCTTACCTGAGGCAATTAAAATTAATTGTCAAAAAAAAAAGCAGTCACACTGGATTGTTTTCTCCTTCAGTCATGGTGTTTTCCTCTAACATACTTTTGACTCAAAACAATTCCCAGTGAGAAAGGAATTAACTGCAGAGATTTTTCCCACGAAGGAGAGATGACAATGATAGCTACTACAATTGTTCTAATTGTACTAATTGTTCATAACTGTGGGGGTTGATGCCCTTGTTCAGAAGTGGCAAATAGCAACCACCAGCAGATGTGGAAGAAGCATCCCAACCAGATGCTTTGCTAAACTTTGAGAGATCAGGTTGGATTGAAGAGGGGGCGGTTGTTCCCATTTGCACTGTAAAGCCATCCGTAAGATTAACCAGTGTAAATTACTAGAAATAATAAAGGACTATAAAGACGCCAACAAACATTAATCCTATACCAAGTATCCTTGCATTACCAGGGTAAATTAAATTGAATTCAGAAATTGGTCAAAAAGAAGTACAAATGAATTATTTTAAAAGGTAAAAATGAATTGCATAAAGATGCATTGCTTTCTTCATTCATCTAAGGTACAAACAGATGCGTATAAACAATGTACAAGGACAGTTATGATGGAAGAATACACTTGCCATAAAAAGTTGACAAGGTCTGAAGAATACAAATGTCCCAAAATTATATCACACCGATTGCATTTATAAATCAGAGTCTGGTAGCACCTTTTAAACCTGTGTGTTTTTTTAAAAAAAATTGTTATTATTTAAAGGCTGTTATTATTTTAAGTCCTAAGCTTTGAGATTCATGAAAGCTTAGGCCTTAAAATAATTATAAAATTAGACTAATGCTGGACTAACACGTCTCTCTTTCTAAAATTCATGTACTTGGAACACTATGTTTATTAATTTTTATATAATGCTTCCCATTTTATCAAAAACCTCAGGGTCATGTACAAAAGAATACTCACGAACATTGGTTTTCAAAGAATCCTTGCATCTTTGCAGGCATCTTTCATCCAGGTTAAAAAAAAGAGTGAGCACCACTCAAGGTGATCAAATGAAGTCAGAGCAGGTGACACAGAGACCTGGATTATCAAGCAAAGATTCAAAATTAGTGGAATTGCAAGATTCTCCATGTGTGTGAGTTTTTCTCACCCCTGTGAGATACGTGTTTCCTCTTCATTTTTTGCACATTATCTGTTGTAACCAATATCTGGGTACCAATGCAGACAACATGCTGGTTCTTATAGTGTTACAAATATATAAGACATTATACAATTATTTTATTTCAAATTATAGAGAATGTTAAATGCCCAGTGTATGGTGTTTGGTTTTTTTTAAGGAAGCACAGCCTGTATCCATCGTCTCCAAGTGAAGATCACCATCTGCTGGTAAATGGGTAACATTTCATCCAAGTCTCTGGTGGTTCAACTAATTACATAGGGACTATTATTATCTTAACACTATGCAGACAATAGAGGATTCTTCCATAAACAGTTTATGATTTGTCTACAATACATGTGATACTTCTGGTTCTTAGGATACAGTTTATTGTATAAAATAGAACTTAAAATAGAGTTTCTTTAAAGACTCCATTATGATATAACTCTCTACAGAAAGAATACTGAGGCTTTGGTAGGTAATAGTCCTGGGACACTATATTTATTAATTTTTATATAATGCTTTCGATTTTATCAAAAAACCTTAGGGTCATTAACAACAGAATAATCACAAACTTGATTAGGGTCATTTACAATAGAATAATCACAAACAAAGAATCCTTGCATCTTTGCAAGCATCTTTCATCCAAATAAGAAAGTGTTATCATATGATGGTTGAATCACCAAACATAGCATGGCAAAGGTATGTTATGAAGGAAAAGAGAGTAGATGAGGTGTTTGAGTGTCAGATAAGTTAAGGACATTCAAGACGTCAGTATCATTACTGAACACTGATGTTCCCTAACATTGCTCTTTAGATCACTAAGTGCTTCTTTGAAGACAATTCCCTGGAGAGAGCAAGAAAGACTGGGCAAGAAAATAAATGGAAAATAGATTTTTCTCTTCTGATGTGGGTACAAGTGTTTTTGTTTTTTTTAAAAATAATAAAATAATATATCCAGGACTTAAATTCCTTCTCCAACACTTTCTTAATAACATTATTAAATGGTGCCATGATTTACAGTTTCAGGTATTTTATGTGCCTCACCTGAATGTGAGAACTTTCTTTGTAGGCTCCTTGAAAGCTTCTGTTAACCACCATCTTTTTATGAGTTTCTAGTCATTTATACAGTAATTCTATTGGAATCCATGCAAAAGGGGAAAAAAAGAATCACTTGCATTTGCTGTTTCTCTGATTCCCCGGGCTGATTTTCTCATCATCTTCAATAATCCCCCACTCCCCCCTCAATGCATTGAATATACCCCTTAATTTCATAGAAGAAAATACAGGAAGTCCTCGACTTGCAAGAGTTCATTTAGTGACTATGCGAAGTTATAATGGTGCTGAAAAAAGTGACTTATAAGCGTTTTTCACACTTACGACCGCTGCAGCATCCCCATGGTCACGTGATCAAAATTCAGGTGCTTGGCAGCTGACTCATATTTATGACGGTTGCAGTGTCCTGGGGTCATGTGATCCGCTTTTGCGACCTTCTGACAAACAAAGTCAATGGGGTGCCATTTTCACTTAACAACCGCGTTATTAACTAAACAGCTGCAGTGATTCACTTAACAACCATGGCAAGAAAGTTATAAAATGAGGCAAAGTTCACTTAACAAATGTCTCACTTAATGACAGAAACTTGGGTCTCAGTTGTGGTTGTAAGTCAGGGACTACTTGTACAACCTCAGATCCTCCCTCCTGTCTCCCAATACCTTCTAAATCCAGAAAATCTCAGTCCTACAGATCCCACAGCGGCTAGCATGATGAGAGGATGCAGAAAGCAGCCAGGATCAAGTATTCAGGACTCCTCCTCATTCTCTGCTGGTCCCTCCCTCATCCTCCACCCTCAGGTGGAACTGGGTTCCTTCTCGCTGCTTTTTATTTATTTATATATCAAACTTCTTAACTGCCCATCTCCCTCGTAGGATGGAGAGGTAGAAAACTGAACCCAAACTGTTTTCATTTCTGCCCTGCCAATTGCACTCCTAGATCGAACAGTTCTGACCTAAAGCTAATAATTCTTCATTAAAAAGGAACGGAGAAAAATAATAATAATAATAATAATAAACAGTCCAAGGAATAGTTGGAGCACCTTGTCATCAGGGCCCCTGATCATTGGTGTGAACAGTCCTTTTGGCTGCAGGTAGAAAGTAAGAGTTCTGTGAGTTTGATCCAGGGAGAAGATTGTTCCAAAGTATACTTCACTGCATTTCCATGGATGCACAATGAGATAAAGCAAAGCTAATACTACTTCTGGACGTATTTCTTCTCTGGATTTAACAGAGTTGGAAGGGACCTTGGAGGTCTTCTAATCCCACCCCCTGCTCAGGCAGGAAACCCTATACCATTTCAGACAAGTGATGTCCAGTCTCTTCTTAAAAACCTCCAGCGTTGGAGCATTCACAGCTTCTGGAGGCAAGTTGTTCCACTGATTAATTGTTCTAACTGTCAGGAAGTTTCTCCTTAGTTCTAGGTTGCTTCTCTCCTTGATTAGTTTTCATTCATTGCTTCTTGTTTTGCCTTCAGGTGCTTTGGAGAACAGGTTGACTCCCTTTTCTTTGTGGCAGCCCCTGAGATATTGGAAGACTGCTATCATGTCCCCCCTCATCCTTCTCTTCATTAGACTAGACATACCCAATTCCAGCAACTGTTCCTTATATGTTTTAGCCTCCAGTCCCCTAATCATCTTTGTTGCTCTTCTCTGTACTCTTTCTAGAGTCTCAGCATCTTTTTTACATCATGGTGACCAAAACTGGATGCAGTATTCCAAGTGTGGCCTTACCAAGGCATTGTAAAGTGGTATTAACAGGGATGTTGCAGATAAAGGGTGCAATTCCACTGTTAATACAGGGTGAGTCCATTGGTGATGAAATGTTGCTGGAACCAGCCATTTGCTGCTGCAAACAATGCTGATATACAGATAGTCCTTGACTTACAACCATTCATTTAGTGACCATTCAAAGTTACAATGGCACTGTAAAAAAGTGATTCATGACTATTTTTCACACTTACAACCGTTGTAGCATCCCCATGGTCACGTGATCAAAATTTGGATGCCTGGCAACTGGTTCATATTTATCATGGTTGCCGTGTTCTGGAATCATGTGATCCACCTTATGGGATATTCTGACAAGCAAAGCCAAAGGGGAAGCCAGATTCACTTAATAATTGTGTTTCTAACTTAACAACTGTAATGATTCACTTAACAACTGTGGCAAGAAAGGGGCAAAACTCACTTAACAAATGTCTCACTTAGCAACACAAATTTTGCACTCAACAATGGTTGTAAGTTGAGGACCACCCATATCTCAGTTACCTTAATGGAAGGAGATACGTTTTTAAAGGCCGCAAAGGAGGAAGAGAGCAAGGCCCAAAATGTTCAGTTGGTTTTAAAGTGCCAGGCACTTTATTTCACGAAACAAATAGTCACAAAATACACAAGAGAAGGAGGGGGGGAGGAGAGGAAAGGGGCACATCCAATTTTTCTGAGCAGGAGCTTAAAGAAAATTATCAGAAATTCACAAGAAGCTGACAATGAACTATTTGTCATGCTTTCCTCCAGTTCTCTTGGCACAAGAACAAAGCTTGTCCACTTCCCACCTTATCTAATCACTAGAAAATCCTCTGATTAATTTCTGGGACTTTTTTTTTAAAAGGGATTCCAAAGAAGATGGAGAAATGGAAAAAGAGCTGAAAATGCTCCCTGAATTCAGCAACAGCTTGGAAAGAATGGAGCTCCCTGCCAGCCTGTTTCCAAGGTATAACAGCTACAATATTCACTCAGGTTTTGCTCACTAGTTTCTTTCCCAATTTTTTTAAATGCAGGGCTAACAATTCCAGGCATTTTTATCATTAAACCATAAGTAAAGATCCTGCAAGTTCCAGGAGCTATTTTTCTTTTTCTTTTTTTTTTAAATTAAGGTTTAAAAATACAAAGATAAAAAACTAATACAAACTAAGAAAAATATTAAAAGATAGAAAGTGGAAAAAGAAAAAAAGGTAAAAGAAGGTGATAAAAAGGGGAAAATATATATAAAAGGGAGGGTGAATATAGAAAGAAATGACTTTCCCGTTCACTAAGTACAAACATATACAGCAATTTAACACCTTCTCTAATATTTCAGCCCAAAATCTCTTCATCCCATATCTTATCTTTTATATTTATCTAATAAACCTCATCTGTTATTATTAATCAGCAAAAGTCCATTAAGAGGTACCAAAAATAACTATCTATATTAACTTTAAACAAGTAAATCAATTTCCTATTTTTCCTTTACTTAGTATCTTGTCAATTTCGCTAAAAAAAATGACCTCTTTTCCCCATGTCTTATAAGTATAAATAAATCTTTAAAATCTCATAATTCAAATTTAATCAAGAAAAATTCGATGACATGCTACTAGAAACAACAACTAATTTTCTAGGCACATAGTAGAAAATCTCCTGAGACCTTTTTAGTCCATCTTTCTCTCTCTTTAGAAAACAAGTTTATAATTCGCCTCTTGGATTCTTTTGAAAGAATTATTTAAATATTTCATATGAATGGCATTTATTTTCAAAATTAATCATTAGCTAAATCATTTTATTTATACTATACTAAAAGAAAATATTTTATTTTTATGCAGCTTAGCAAGAAAGGGAGAATGTTAATTAATTAATTTAATTGATTGATTGATTGAATGAATGAATGAATGAATTTAATTAATTGATTGAATTGATTTAGTGGAATACAGTCTGGATTCCCAGAAGGGAAGGGCTGCTTTCCATAGGCAAAGAAGCAACTGAGTTTGGAAAGTTTGGTCGGGAGAAAGAGGATTAAAACAGCTCCTCCTTAGTTTTTCCTAGAATATATCTGTAGTTATGCAAACAGTTGCTTGACTCTGGCAAGTTTCTTGCCAGGAAAATACTCTTGAGTAACTCCAGGTGCCATTCTGGTTTTGACAATTAATAATTATTATTATAACTGATATTCTAATTAACTAATGCTATAAGAAGAACCTAATGCTGGGAAAGATTGAGGGCAATAGAAGAAGGGGACGACAGAGAATGAGGTGGCTGGATGGAGTCACTGAAGCAGTAGGCGTGAGCTTAAATGGACTCCAGAAGATGGTAGAGGATAGGAAGGCCTGGAGGAATGTTGTCCATGGGATCGCGATGGGTCGGACACGACTTCGCAACTAACCACAACATAATTAATTATAATTAAGGTTTAATTAATATTTGTATAATATGTTTAATTATTAATTTTATGTTAAACATAACCTTTTATCTTTATTGTCATTGTCAGCTATGTTGGCTCACACAATTCTAATGAGGAGCTGATTCAGTGGTTCTCAACTTTTTCTTCACCATGGACTCCCTTTAAAACCTTTTGTGGCCACAGACCATGGCCACGGACCCTCAAGACTTAACTCAAGATTTAAATCATAATATTTCTTCAAGCCTTCATGGACCCGCTGTGGTGACATTGCAGCCACCCCCGGGGTCAGCGAAGAATCCCTTGCTAAATAATAATATTTTTAATTAATAATGAAATAATTTATATTATAAACTATACTGTGAAAAGTATAATAATTAATGTATTAATAATTAATTAATACTTTTAAAGGTAACATTTTACTTTTATTGTTCAGAGGGAGCTGTACTTTTGCAGCTTGTTATTCCACAATAAATCTGAAAGAGACATTTGTTTTTTCTTCTCTCAGAATTCTTTCTCTCAATTACGGTAAAAACTGGTCATTCTAACCTATAGGTAAGAATTAGTATCCAAATTTACTTATATTTCTTTTCCTTCCAGATTTGCTTTTTATTTGTGCCACAGCAGATGACATAATATGGAGTTCTATTTTGCCTTGATTGCCTTGGTGGGAAAAGCTTTATACAGACAACAAAATTAATTGATTAAAATAAGATTTAAAACTCGGGATCGATTCACCACACTGAAGTGGTGTACACGGTAAATGAATGTCACATGTCAAAATGTGGTGAGATGGTTGTGCATCATTACTTCGCCACTTGAAGATCCACAACCTGACCGGATGTGTTATGCCACCACAAAACCACGAATGGGCAATGAGGTAGACAGTGTGCAGCATTAGTATATTGGATACCTTGAAACACTCATGGAATTGTTGATATACACCACTAACTTCTGAAACCTGAGCCAAGGGCTGCATGGACATCCCATTAAATTGTAGCCATTGCTACCTGCATAAGAAGAAAAATGCTAAGGATAAGGATGGGTTTCCATCACTTACAGAAGAGATAAAAATACCTTTCAGTTTAACTTTTAAAAAATTAAATGAAAAGGCATCTTATCTCCTTGGTGCTGCACAAGAATACTGAGAACTTTGGACTCAGACTCTTGGTAGTATTAAACTGGAATTTTGCAGGCCAGATACTGACTAATAAAAATTTTCCAAGCTTTCTCCAACCATAAAAGTATTTAAAAAGTTAGAGAAGATTGACAAAATAGAAACAAGACACAGCCCTCAAATGACAAATAGAACTCTGTTCAGAATACATTTTTATTTATTTATTGCATTTCTAGGTCACCCAATAGCCATAGTTCTCTTGGCCAAGTATAATTGAATTACTGTATATTTTAATTATAATAAAGACAAACCTAAACAAAGGACAATAAGGTAAATATCTGCAGTACCAATAATAATAGCAGCAATACAAGCAACATGCAGATCTGTAATAACTCTAAAATAGATTTTAAAATGGCTGGACAAGTAAAATATAGACAAATCCTCTTCACTTACTCATCACTCCACAAGATAATTGTTATTAGTCTTAATTTTATGGAAAACTATGGTAATCCTTAGTTTCCTAGTACATTCTGTACTGGAACAATAGTCTCACTAGTCTGCCAACTGTTGCAGTGAAATTTACTTAATTCTTCTACCATAAATTATGTTTCATTCTGCATTTTAAATTTGGTCCACTGCTTCCAGTAAACCTGCAATCCAAATCTTTCTTGAAGATTTAAACTCTCAAATGAACAAAACATATAGACAAAAGCAGACAAAACATCTGTGCCTAATGTAAAAGCATTCACTAATGTTCCAGTTTCCTCAAAATAAATCACTCTGTGCTCAAACTCCAATGTGCAATTATTCCCATAGTTGAATTCATGCATGTTTTCTCACATATAGGTTCTGGTGTAAGTCAGCCATTCCTAAGCTGCTAATTTCCAACAATAGTTTGTTGTTTTTATCTTGTAAGTGTCCAGAGTCCTTTATTAGTGAGATGTATTGCATATAAATCTAATAAAATAAATAAAAATAACACCAACCACCAGCATTCATTATTCTAGTTAAGTTGGCTAAGTTGAGAAATTTTTGTTTGGACAAGGAAAATAAAATCCATCCTCCTCAAGATCATTATTCTCAGGAAAATATGTGGAAACAACAGAACTGATTTTGTGTCCATTTCTATTACACATTGGCCCTGCATCGATCTTGAAAAGCTAAATAGAATTTGATCTGATTAGTACTTGAATGAAAAAGCATTCAAAAAATTCCCAGGGTTGTAGGCTAGACTGAAAATAGTAGGTCTAATACCAACAAACAACACGTGCCTATCCCACATCCTTGGGAAGGTGGCTAAAAATGCCAAATCAGTCTAAACATTTGGCTGACTGTACGACCAACCACAATTCTTCTAGAAAGTAGTTGCGGCAAACCATTTGCTTACTGTTGCCAAGAAGACTACATGGATGCATCCATGAAGTTCAGGAGTTGAGCTCAGCTCAAAGAAAACTTAACTTCTATCTGGATCTCCAGGGAAGGATCTTCTTTCAGTATTATCTATAAAAGGAAATGCTTCCTCATTGATAATGGAGGTGCACAACAAACAAGCCAGCTGAATGCTTTGCTTGTCCGTTGTATGTTCGCTTGAATCAGAAAACCAGAGGAAGGACTTAACAAAGATACCAGTCACATTGTTCATGATGTTTGCATCTCATTGAATTCCAAAAGGCAAAGCAATCAATCATATCTACTGTATCATCTAATACATCTGAGAGCTAATGTAGGGTTGTTTTTTTTATCTAGATCTCTGGTACCATGTGTTTTAATCAACAACCTTTTCAGCTGCCACTAGATTACTTGTTACTTTATCTGCTCCATGTTGTCTGTAGGCAAGATAAATATTTTAATGAGAAAATACAATTTGATGAGTTCTAGTTTGGAGCAAAATATCAACTCATTGCATAAATCATTGGTTTGGGCAAGATGAAGATTGTTGCCCATTGTCGCTCTAGAACAAGGATGTCAAACTGCCGGCCCATGGCCAGATGCATCATAGCGAAGCCGTGCCCACCCTACTGCTGGCAATGGCAAAAAAGTCGCAATACGTCGTGACATATCACGTGACATTGCAAGTTTGACACTCCTGCTCGAGAATCTATTAATGTTTCATTAATCTTGCTTGGTGCTCTAGCATTGATAGCACCCCCTCACCCAGCACTGTAGAGATAATAAAATAGATTATGCCATGATTTTGACAGTATGGTTTTCAAAAACATTTTAATCATTTCAATTTGCTAGACAATTGTAATCACTATTGCATAAGTCAAACTGACTTTTTGAAATAGGTTTGTTTATCATTAGCCAATTCACATCATGTTAGACAGAAGTTCTCAACATTTTCCTTATCGGTCCAAACAATTACATAGTTTAATTGTTGATTGTAAAATGTCGAATGGTAAATCATTTTCTGTTGAATATGAAACCTATTACGAATTTACAGGAGTGTGTTATAACAGAAATTAACGTGTGCCTTCTGACATCTATTAAGAGTAGACACAGTAGCTTATAAGTGCCTGTTTTAGTATATAATAAAATTAAGGCCCAGCCTGACCCATAGAAGCTACTAGTGCTTGTCAAATCTCCAAAGGAGATAGAGCTGGGCAGTCAAAGAATAAATCCTGCAGCATATTTTAGACTAAGCAGTAAGCCTTTTTTCACCCTATAAAAACATTTTTTATTTTACATATTATAAATATATTTTATATAGTATAATATATATTTATATATTATAAATATATTATTTATGTTCCATGTTTCTAGACCACCCATCTCCCTCAAGAATAGTTATAATCAGTAGTTTGATTATAAAAAACTGGGGATATTCATACATTGTAAACTTTCTGCTCTCCAGTCTTGAAGTCATCCCAGCAATTGTCCTCATTCTCACTAATCCCAGAACACTGAGAACAGGGAATACCGTGAGGCAATCAAAAAGGGAATGCAAATCTTCTCCCCCATACAGCTCTTCCTTGAGCAATGGCAGCTTCTAGGAAAACCAACAATTCCTTTATCCCATATAGCACAGAAAAAAAGGGGGGAATAGTACAACACACACACACACACACACACACACAAAACTTCCCAATTTTCAGTACAAACTGAGCATATTAGTCTGTTTTCCAAAATATCTTAGTTATTTGTACAAGGAGAAAAATGATGGTTGCAAATATTTTCAGCATGTAAATCCTGTGAAAAGTTGTAAAAATGACATCACACCATAGTTTTGTATTCGTTTTATCGCCAGTAGTTGTAGCCATAGATCAGGGGTGTCAAACTCAATTTCATTGAGGGCCGCATCAGCACTGAGGCTGCCCTTGGGGGGCCAGGTGGATGTGGCCAGGGTGGATGTGGACGGAGTGGATGGATGTGGATGGAGTGGGTGTGGCCTATTGGGTGGGCATGGCCAGCTCTACATCATTCGATTCAAGGGTGCCTGTGGGGGCCTGGGCAGGAGTGGGACAGATCTGAGGGTCTCTGGCAAAAGGGGGTGAGACTGGGACAAGTGCCAAGGCATGGTCCACTGGAGGAGCCTCACTGCCTGCCGAAACCCCTCCTCCGTAGCCCATCAAGCCAGATAGGTGAAGTAGGCGAGGGCCATTTGCTGGTCACTTCCAGCAAATGCTGGTGCATTTCTTCATTCCTCACAAAGGGTGACACCTCCCCAACATGCACCCAGGGGGCGGGGCCGACGCGGCAGGGGCTGGTTCCTCGCTGTTTCCAGACGGCCTTGTGGAAGTAAGACTGAATGCGTTTCAGCATAGATGGCCACCACAAAATTGTACATTGGCTCCCTCCTGGCCAGCCTGGGCCAGGACCAAGGCAGCGGGGGCCGTTCCCTCACTGTTTCCAGGATGGCTTCGCGGGTCACATGAAACCACTTCGCAGGCCACATCTGGCCCCCTGGCCTTGTGTTTGACATGTCTGCCATAGATGTTGGTTTCTGAATAGAGCCTTTATATGCGTATGTGAAAAATAAAGAGAGTGATCACTTGCTTGAGGCCAGACAACAGGAGTAAGAAGGAGGCAAAAGTTCAATGCATGCTACTTACCTATATAGGGAAATCAAGGTTTTATAAGTGTTGCAAAACTGACTAGACTACATGGTTTGTTGCATCTTAACTATTAACTGTAGGGGATGTATAATTTTTATTTTTATTTTATACCTATTGATGTATCAGATTTATCACCTGGGTAAATAACAGTAAGGTAATAGAAGAGTAGATATTATCTGTTATTTATTTTGCTAGTTGTTAGTATTTTATCGTATTTATTTACTTCATCCCATTTTTGTTCGTTCTGTTTTTGAAAGTTTTGCTAGCCATGGACGGAATAAATATTAATGATTGAGTGATTGACTAGAACAGCGGTTCTCAACCTATGGGTCGCGACCCCATTTGGGGTCGATCGACCATTTCACGGGGGTCGCCAAGCAAGGCTGTCCGCCATTTTTTTCCCCTTTTCCGGCGGGTGCCTTACCTCCCTTGGGCTGGGCCAGCTGGTGGTCGGCCTGCTCCATCTCTGCCGCTTGCCAGCTACGCCTCGGCCGGTGCAGGGGGTGGAACCACGCATGCGCGGCGCTCCCGGGCAGGGAAAATCCTCGACTTACGACTGGTTGGGTAGTCCTCGACTTACGACCGGTTTAGTCCTCGACTTACGACCGGTTTAGTCGACTTACGACCGGTTTAGTCCTCGACTTACGACCGGTTGGGGGTCACGGCATTAAAAAGGTTGAGAACCACTGGACTAGAAGATATTGATTATAATGGTTAAAATCAGGTTTATTGCTTATCAAATTTATTAGAAAACGTAGGAATTAGGAGGAAGCAAATGTTACTATGTATTGACAAACACTTAATTCTTAGTTTTACAGACATTCAGTGTCTCAAATCAGAAGCCAGAAATTTTGCCTTTTTTTTTTTTTTTGCTGAACTGCAGCAGAGCTGGGAAAAATGAGTTCTACTGTCTGAAGAGGACCACTGAGCACAAGGGTAACTGCTGATGTAGGAGTGACATCAAATCCATACCATAAACATTTCCTACATCAAAATCCCCTTAAAAACAGTTGATAGCCAAATAATAATAATATTCCCAAAACATCTGGATCACCACTTGAACACCATTGGCATTGACAAAAGCACCCTCAGTCAATTGCAAAAGCAGCTTTACTTGCAACAGCTTACAATCTGCAATGATACCTTTAATACCATCGAACAACAACATCTGCTTATGCCGGGTCCTTAGGATGATAATAATAATAATAATAATAATAATAATAATAATAATAATAATAATAATAATAATAATAATAATAATAATAATAATAATAATAATAATAATAATAATAATAATAATAATAATAATAATAAAGTTGGAAGGGACCTTGGAGGTCATCGAGTCCAACCCCCTGTTCAGGCAGGACTCAATAGATAGATAAAAATGCCAAATCCAGTCAAAACATCTGGATGAGTGTGCAACCAACCATATTATATTAAATGTATATGCAATCTGACTCCCAGTCACTCTAGATAGTTTACAAGTTTAAAAACATTTAAGAACAAAAATCAATACCAAAAAACCACACACACACACACAAAACAGCACAAAACGTAACAACAATGGCAAAGAAACAAAAGGAGGAGAACAAAAAGAAGAAAGGAGTGTCAGTCATCCTTGCAAAAGGCCAGGGTGAAATCTTTTGAACCTGTATTTCTGACATTATATTGTGATTCCATCACAATTTAAAATGACTTTTCAAGTTAAGAAGAGTAAAAAAAAAAAAAAAAGTCTATGGAGATTTTTAATCATCCAAGTCATGATTGTCCCAAAGATGTTTTTCAAAAGGCAACTGGATGTTCTTGGGGTTTTTTCCCCTTGAAAAAGTTTTGCTTCTCATCCAAGAAGATTTTTCAATTCTGAAGGGGAAAAAAAAAGCAATTTATGGGGGTTTGGGAGATTTACAAGACAAAGTGATATGGGTAGGAGCACCTACCCTTGGGTAAAGAATTCCATCAGGCATGAGATCTTTTTAGTGGAATAAAGAAAAGGGAACCACATGGTAACATAAATTGCAAAAGAATTTGTTTTGCAATGTTTCAATTGCAAAATGCATTGTCTTCTAAGATAGCAATCGGACAGCATATTAAAAATTATAAGAAATTTCTTGTTGTTTTCATTCCCCAGTTCTCAAGTTAAATGTCATTACAGGATAGGTAAGAAGGGCTGCTCTGGACATCTCACAGCAATCTCTTGCTGGGTTTTTCCAGCCTGCCTAGAAGAAAGAATTAAGAACTAAGGGTATATACGCTTATATACTGTCCACTGTAGAATTAGGATGCTCGCTATGCTCACAATGTCCTCAGCTACATGCAGTGCTTTTTTTCTAAAAAAAAAAAAAAAGGTGCCGGAACTCACACATGTCATACAACCTGCCTTGCCTACCCTACAAAGTTCCATCCAAAAAAGATGCTGGAACTCCGTTCTGGGCGTTCTATGAGGAAAAAAGGCCCTGGCTACATGTCACAGAATTGATTCCAACCTAATGTGTTTGGTGGAACACATTTCATGTTCAAAACATGGGGAGTACATACTCTCCTGCTTTTAATTATCTTTAGCTTTTATTCAGCTGGATTGCACACTCAAAACATTTTGTTCCAGAGAATTAGGGCAAAGGTTATTAACACCAATAGTTGCTAAAGCTAATTAACGATGTACGTGATTATTATTCGTTTTCTTCATGCTTATTGTGGTGGTATAAAGAGGCATATGTGAATAAGTCATATGTATACTTATTTCAAAATGAAAAAAAGAAAAGGAAGAACAAAAATGAGTTCTACCATGAGCTCATATTACTACAATGAGCTCGTAGTAATAGAGATAGTATTCAGTCATTTCTTTGTAATAACTGGAAACAATTGTGTCTGGATAAACATGTAATCTATTACAGGATCTCTCTTCTATTGGCCTGATTGTTCTACTAGAAAGCATGTATACATTTATTTCAAGCTTTAAAATTATTTTATTGGGCTCTATGGGATGCCAAAGTCCAATTAGGTCTAACGGATTGCAAAACTGGAAGATGAAAGAAGCTTAGGCTACATAAAGGTCATCTCCCCAAAATGAGATCCAACCTCTTTGTTAAAAATAATTTTGTTGCTGAGTGGCAGATTCATAGAATAGTCAAAAGAGTGTATAATTCGTGAATACCTGGAAATAGATGTACTTTGAAACATTCAGATGAGGATGAAAAAATTAATAGGCTAAGACAGAAAAGAGAGGGGGGGAGAGAAGGAAGGAAGGAAGGAAGGAAGGAAGGAAGGAAGGAAACATCAAGTCCAATGAGTTCCTCATGCAAATATATCTGGTTCTAGCCAGTGGTGGGATTCAAATATGTGAACAACCGGTTCTCTGTGTGGATGCGGCTTCCGGACATCCATTCTGGGCCTGGGCAGAAGTGGTGCGAACCGGCTGAATCCCACCACTGGTTCTAGCACCAGGAAAAGATACATGATCAATCAATCAATCTGTTATATTTCTGCCCATCCTGTGACAAACAACATTCTCATACTCAGAGAATTATGACATTTTAATGAACCATTATTTTTCTTGAAACTATCACAAAGTGAACCGTCTCTGCAAATTTCATTGTAGTCTGTTCTCAAACATCCAGGTTTCAGGAACCACAAAATTACATTTAAAAGGAGCGTACTTAGAAAATCCTTCCTCCCATTTAGCTCATAAAATGCCAGGCTTGCTTGCAAATGTCATTCCATCCTGCTAAAAAAAAGAAAATTTATAGCTATGTGCATTTTCCCCATGCCAGGGCGCCAAAAAATAAAGTTTAGTGTTTGGTTGATTTGGATTTTACATTTTGTTCTTGATTTGTCTGTAAAACTAGAACATGTAATCTCTGGGGTGATCTGTATCAAATCATCCTATTCTGAAGCTCCAAAATCCCCTTCCAACTTATAAGATGGTCTTTTCAGTCTTCTAGGATTTTTCATTTCAAAATATTTCTTTGACTAAGGGAAGATGGGATGGATTCTTGGAAGGTGGGGCAGCTTTTTTGAATTGCCATTGATCCAGCAAAGTCGACTGGCAGCAACAATCTAACAAAGTCTCCATGAGGAGAGCTGTTGTTCTTGTCAAAGACCTTCTAGTGAGAGTTCACAGACAAGTTAAGAGATGAATGGAGCAATTCCAGATACATTGCTCTGCCTTTCAGCCACTCTGCCACTAGACTTAGAACTGCATGAGCCACTTCCCAGTGATCTTGGAAAATCCTGGTGATGTTACAATAGCCACGCATCCTGCCAATTCACGTGATGTACTAACTTAAATTTAATGAGACATTCAATTTAACAGGCAACTACTCACTGCAAGTCACATCTTGTGAACTTGCTCCAGGGTATGTATTATACGTAATTTGCTTTTTTAATAAATTACTGCTTCAAATGCATGGATATCCCATGTAAATAATAATAATAATAATAATAATAATAATAATAATAATAATAATAATAATAATAATAATAATAATAATAATAATAATAATAATAGAGTTGGAAGGGACCTTGGAGGTCATCTAATCCAACCCCCTGCTCAGGCAGGAAATCTTATACCATTTCAGACAAATGGCTGTCCAGTCTCTTCTTAAAAACTTCCAGTGTTGGAGCATTCCCAGCTTCTGGAGGCAGGTCATTCCACTGGTTAATTGTTCTAACTGTCAGGAAGTTTCCCCTTGTTCTGGGTTGCTTCTCTCTTTGGTTAGTTTCCATCCATTGCTTCTTGTCCTGCCTTCAGGCACATAGTAGCTGAAGAATTCTTCTGAAAGCTACATGCTACTGTAGTAGTAAGAAAAACACTTTGTCATACTTAAAACTGTCAACATGGCAGTATATCTATTGAAAAGAGACTCACCATTAGAGGGAGACATCCACAAATATATTATCTAAGTTTCCACACAGAGGGAGAGGGGGGGGGGTGTTCATGAGAACTGTCAATGCCAGAATCCACTAATGTATTTGATTCTACAAAAATATCTAGATATAAATATTGTTTCACATAACTAATATCCAACTGAATTCTCAGCATGCTGATGGCAATCTTGTCTATGTCTTCTAGATAGCTTCTAAAATTGTACAATTTTAATAAGAACTAGGATCAATCTTGCTGCATTTGATTAATTGAAATGGTTTTTTTAAATTAAATCAGTAATAGAACATATTTCTGCACAATGGCTGCTCCTCAAACAGTAAATAATTCCTAAATCACATAAAAAGCCAAATAGGAAGAAAAATAAATCCATATTGAATGAAAACATTCATTACGTCAAATGAAGCCTTACAGATTGGTTTCAAGAGTTCATGGAAACTTTTGATGAGGCAAAAAAAAATTAGATGCATAAAGATATTTTTTAAAAAATTAAAACTTATCCATTTAGTAGACCAGTTATTAAATGATATGCACCATCTTTGTACTGAAGAGCAAAGAATGGTTCATTCTATAACAGGGATGCCCCATATAAATTTTCTCTTCCCTGTGGTCTTGTATCTCTTCAAGTGCTAACAGACTCAAGACTCATATTGTGTGTGTGTGTGTGTGTGTGTGTGTGTGTGTGTATATATATATATATATATATATACATACACACACACACACACATACATATGCATTTAATTAATTTCATAAACAAATGAAATAAACAGATTATAAAAGAATTTTGCCTTAGGAACCCTTGTGTTAACTGAATTTTGCACACATTGTATGCATTGTATGCTGCGTTCTCTAAAGTCAGATTTATATTACTCAGAATTTTTCCAACTCAAGGATGGAAAGTATATACCTCTTATAGTTGCAGAGGTTACTGAAAGAAATTGTATTTATGGCTGCAAACATCTATTAGCAACTAGTCAAAAGTGTCAGTTCCTAGGCATTGTTATATTATTCTCCAATCGCTATCACTGTCTCTCCCTTCTTTGCTCATTTGAACCTTTAAAACTTCATATTTCTCTATCTTTCCTGCTCGTTGTTTTTAAACAGAAGTTTAAAGCATCTGAACCAACCATTTCGAGATGTTATTTCAAGGTACTCTTTCCATCACCGTTTTTTATATCAGGCTTGTGACATACTGTAGCAAATGCTTGATCTGCATTGTATCAATTACGGTATATATATTGGAATGTCAATCTTTCTTAAAGTTCCAGTTTTGCAATAACTACGGGAAGAATCTTATGACACACAAAGATGATAGACGAAACAAATAGATTGAATCATTTATTAATTACTCTCTTAAAATAACCCACCATATAATAAAACACAAAATATCAGATCATAATGTAAAACACAAGCCGTTTAACTGTATAATGGCTTGCATCCAGAGTTAGTCATTTTTAGGATAAAGAGACTGAAATCAATAAAGGTTAACAGGTCTGCACTGATTTCAATAAATTTGCTCTAAGTTTAGTTCTGGAGTAGCAGGCGAAACAGAAACATTAACTGGTAGAACAAAGAGAATCTGGATGTATCCTATTACTCTGTGAAATAAACCATGACCACATGTAGTTGATGACCAGTTACTGGAGTCCATTCAAAGTCTTGAAGAAATTATTACACTAGAGCACAGACCATGATGAACTGTTCAGATATTGTGATTAATTCTGCTTCCATCATTGTTTCATTTGCTTCTGCAAGGTGTTAATCAATTTTCAGAAAACCATTTCACTTTGATGTCTTTTTCCACTTCAGTCTAACCACAGCCAAAAGTTTATTCTAAGATCGTATCTTAATGAGATGAATAAAACTGGTGGTAACAATGTAGAAATAAAGGGATAAGCTGTCCAGTCTTGATCTTGAAAAGCTACAGTAAGCCTGGATTCCCTGGAAGAGCATTTAATAAATTATTATCTTGTTTAATCTTGTTGCATTATAGAGTCCTTCCTTTGATGTACCAGTATATGGGCCACAATTTCCTTATTTCAAAAGGGGGAAAGAAAAAAAAAAGCATGGGGCTTTATGAGGTTTGGTGAATACCACACCCAATCTGCACCTATGTTCTATTTTTAAACTATTTTAAAATGTCTCATAAATCCTGCAAAGTATGGGTCCTTTAGTCTTACTTCCTGAATTCTTATAGAACAACAACAAGGCTGCTACAACTATGCTACACACGGCATACATCAAGTCTGAAGACTCCAAGGACAATCTTAATTGCTGTTCCACAAACTATGAGCTGGCTAAAACACAACCTTCCCCAAAGACCCACAAAGCTGCTAATTTCTCAGGGGTGTAGGCTGGTTTTTAACCACTCAAATTAAGGAATGAGATCATAGATTAAGCAAAACGAGATTTTTGGTTGATTCAAATGTTTGATAATATTCTGTTCATGACTTTTTTTTCTCTCTTTTTTTTTTAAAGAAGGGAGACGCTTCCAGATGACTGTGTTTACTTTGTTTCCATCCACAAGTAAAGCATGGCTACTCTTTTGCAAACAGTTCAAATTCTGTAGCTGGCTTCATGTTGCAGAGTACAGTCTATGCCTCAGAATGCATAAGGAGACTAGGAGTGGAGACAGAATCACGGCTCACAAATTCAATTCTGGAATTTCACAAGCAGAAATTAAGAGGCTGGTGCAGTTTCCCTACAGATGCAGAAAAGAAGAAATAAAAATATCCAGCTACGCATTTTTCACAGAGTGGCAACTGGTTCAAATTTGAGCACAGCGATTAAAATGAAGTTTGCTGCTGCAATCACTTGCTTTTCTTCCCTTGCATAGTTAAATCACAGCAAACATCACCATGCAAGAGTTTGTTGGCATCCAGGGCCCAGGAGGGATGATGGAGCAAGAGCAAACCCAACACAAAAGCCAAATGCCCCAAAGCACCAGTATTGCAAAAAGAAGATCCAGCTTTGCTCTAGTTTCAGAAAAACCTGTACAAAGCCAGAGTCAATCTGACTCACTCGTCAGAACAAGCTGTCATCAGATCCAGTGCTGATCCAGGACCAGCAAGGGGTATATGGAGAGGCTCTGAGATCCTGGAAGAGAAGTTGATGAAAACGTCCAAAATATGGTTGTGTATTTTAGGTTCAAACATAACCTTCACTTTCCACATAGTTAGTCCTCGACTTACAACCCCAAAATTTATGTTGCTAAGTGAGACAGTTGTTAGGTGAATTTTGCCCAGTTTGGTGAGCTTCCTTGCCACAGTTGTTAAATGAATCTGGCTTCCCCATTGTGTTTGCTTGTCAAAAGTTCACAAAAAATGATCACATGACCCTGGGACATGGCAACCGTCATAAATATGAGTCAACTGCCAAGCGTCTAAATTTTGATCACTGGACCGTGTGAAAAACGGTCGGAAGACACTTTTTTCAGTGCTGTTGTAACCTCAAACAGTCACTAAATGAATTGTTGTAAGTTGTTGACTACTTGTACTCCAAGTGGGAGAAAAGGACTGTTAAATATATTGTGTGATAGCAGGTTCTTTGTAAAATCTGCCATGAACGCAAACCAGCCCCAGCGAAATGTGATATGTAGGTTTGCAAGAACTTTTTTATCTGAACTTTAAATGTAAACTGAATTCAGGGAGTGGTAAAGAAAAAAGCAAAATACATAGTAATGTGCGATTAAAAATGCTTTGTTAATAATAGTTGTATTATGCTTTCATAGCTACGATAGTTTTTAGGATCATTTGAACATTAAATGTCAACATGACCCACTGATTTATTTTTCCCGTAAGGAAAAAAAATGCAAAATGCATAGTAATGTACTAGAAAGGTTAGATTATGCTTTTATATTCACAATATTTAACCATCGCCACTACAACATGTACCTGCCTGCATGGAGTTTAACCGCTCCCGTTGGAACAGGGAAACAATTATAGCCTGGTGCAGTAAAACTCTGAAGATTGCTTTATCAAACTAAGCAAGTGTTTTGGCACCACCATTCATGTCCAGGCCAAACTTTATCAACCTCCAAAGATACCATAGAGAAGTCTTTTCAATATTTTGATCACGGTGTATTTATCTAGTTTGTTATGTACAGCATGTGGTGCACTGCAAATTAGGTATTGAATAAGTAGCTTAATCAGGACAAAGCTTCAGTATTTTAACAAAAAAAAGGCTCCTGCCACAATCCGAACCATCCCCTAAACCAGGGGTAGGCAACCTTGGCTCTTTTATGACTTGTGGACTTCAAGTCCCAGAATTCCTGAGCCAGCTATGCTGCCCTAAACTATTTGAGGCATGGCAACAACAGTAGAGAAGTATGATCACAGAATTGTTTGATGTCTTTGCTGGCACTCTTTTTACTTCAAACATTGGAATTTGGAGAAAACAGATATTTCCAAGGTAACGCAAAAGGTAATTTCAAGCCGAGTATGGGTTGCTTTTCCTCTGTTAGTCGCCATTTGGATGTCAGACAAGTTTGCATTGCAAATGCTCCAGCAAGGAAGAGATGCAAGTCAGTGATTGGAATCACCCTGTCCTTCACAAACAAGTATTTGGTCTGCTCAGTCAAAGAAATCCAGATTGCCTCTGGATTTAGATTTGCATCTCTGAAATAGCCAAATTGCCTTTTGAAGTTGGCACCTAATGGCAACAACTGAGTTTTTATGCAGTAGGATTTGGATAGAAATGCATAATGCCAAAAGACTCTGTTGTTTATGTTCATTAAATAACACAAGGATATCCAAGGGATCAGGACTGATGAATTGCAGCGCAGATCTTTAGATGTTTGGTGTTAAATTGCACTGTATCTCTCATATCTAACTGCTCTACATATATCCACTCCTGAACTTTTCTAGCTCAAGGCAGGTTTATTTGATAAATCTATTTCAAAGAGCAAAGTTTGCTTTTGTGTACTGGCTGACTTGAATTAAAATAGGTTAGGGCTTGACCTGACCCAGTGATATGTACAAATCCTTCTAGATCTCATAGAACTGCATAGCAGGGACAGGTTTTGACCCAGATATTCTCTCTCTTAGCATCATTCTGACTATGTGGGTTAAAGCCCACAAAGTTGCATCAGAGGCACTTAATACATAGTCTAGCCCTATTGTGTCCTAATGCTTCGGACAACTCCTTCTTTCAAGAGGCTTAAAATGATCTTGTTTGTTTACAAGGAAAGAAGGAAGGAAGGAAGGAAGGAAGGAAGGAAGGAAGGAAGGAAGGAAGGAAGGAAGGAAGGAAGGAAGGAAGGAAGGAAGGAAGGAAGGAAGATCTGCAGTGTTGTGTCCTGAGCCTGCAAGAGGCAGGCTCAGGACGTTGCAAGAGTCCCGGGCATTTGCAGAAGCTGCCCGGGACCAGACTGAGCGGCGCCGGCCTTGTGCGCATGTGCAAGGCGGGAAAAGTCCGCCTCATGATTGGTTGAACTTGCCCGGGGATCAGAAGGTATAAATAGAGGTCTGCGTGCCTCTGCTCTGGTTGTTCGTAGAATGGAAGCAGACAATAAAGACTTGTTAGAAATGCTTCATCTCAAGCGCTATTATTCTCCGGACTTAACACTGGCGACGAAGGTGGGATCCAGTCTCTACAGCTAGGAAAAGTTAGAAGACTCACCCAAAGAAGTCCAGAAGAGAAACGGCATGGAAGTCAGCGTTATCCTGCCAGTACGAAATCGCTGGAGGGTGCGTGCGGCTGAAGAAGCAGAAACCTGATCTTCGATCATGGCGAAAGTTGGGCGTTTAGCGGAGTTCGACGTCTCTCACCCCGAGAGGTGGGAATCTTATGTGGCAAGAGTCGAGACGTATTTCCGCATAAACCAGATTCGAGAGGAAGGCTTAAAGGCTGCCACATTGTTGTGTGTTTGTGGGCAAGACGCCTTTGAGATCACCGAGAGCTTAATCGCCCCATATTCGCTGGAAACGGTATCATACTCCGACCTAAAGAAAACTTTAAAGGAACACTTCCAGCCCAAGCAATCTGTCATGGCTTGGAGGCACACATTTCAACAGAGAGATCAGCGAGTTGGAGAATCAGCAAAAGACTACGTTGCGTCCTTGAGAAGAGCAGCTAAACCGTGCGACTTCAAGGACTTAGAGGAAAGACTGCGCGATCGTTTTGTGTGCGGACTGAGAAACACAGATTTACAGCAGAGACTGTTCGCCAGGGAAGATGTCTCCTTCCAAGATGCTCTGCGAGAGGTTTCGGCTGAAGAAACTGCCGGCGGGGCGGTCAAGAACATGCGGCCTAAGCGAAACGTTCCAGAGATCGCCACTATTCACAAGGAAGACGTGCGCGAGCATTCGGACGAAGATCCTGAAGAAGAGGTGGACAAGCTTTACCAAGCAGCTGGGAGAAGGTCCAAGGATCGTCAGGACAAGGGCCCAGCTGAGCTTCGTTGCCTCGGATGTGGTGGACGACACAAACGAGCGGAATGTCGGTTCCGTTCCGCCATTTGCCGAGCGTGCGGAAAGAAGGGCCACATCGCTGCGGTCTGCCTGGGTCGACAGAAGGTGCAACCGAAGGAAGAATTGAATCTGAAAGGTACCAGGGTGCCCAGCCAAAACAGGGTGGGGTTCTGTGCAACACGCCGGAACATTTTAAGAATAGGCACACACAAACCCCTTAAAAAAAAGCTAACACTTAAAGTGAAATTGCAGGGAATTCCATTATCGATGGAACTAGACACGGGGTCTGCCCTATCCATAATTTCCCTCAACACATTTCACAAAATCTGCTGCAGCAGTGGCCAGAGAGTTTCGTTAAGGCCCTCTAATGTAATCCTTACGGATTTCCAAAATTCTAAAGTGTGCGTTAAGGGGGAGGCCACCCTTAAGGTACAGTACAAGAATTTTGCAGGCCCCCTAGACGTTTTGGTTGTGGGGGGTGAGCGAACGAGTCTCATTGGACTCGATTGGTTTGAGGCCTTGGGAATTCAGGTAACAGGGCTAAATAAATTGCAAACACAGACCCTTGCAGACGTATGCAAGGAGTTTGTAGATGTGTTCAGTTCTGAACTCGGGTCCTACATAGGACCTCCTGCTTCACTTAAGTTGGATCCAACGGTACAGCCCATCAGGGTTAAGCCTAGGAGGGTACCATTTGCTCTTAAGAGCAAGATTGACGCTGAACTGGACAAGTTGCTCCAGCAAGGCATTCTAGAGCCTGTAGATTCCAGCCCGTGGGAAACCCCCATTGTAATGCCTTTAAAGGCAAATGGGGACATCCGGATTTGTGCTGACTACAAATGCACTCTAAACAAGGCCCTACAGCAACATGCTTATCCTGTGCCTGTACTGAGCCACATTCTGGCTTCCCTTAAGGAAGGAAAATTTTTTGCTAAGCTTGATCTGGCTCAGGCATATCAACAGCTGCCTGTTGATGATGCTGCAGCTGAGGCCCAAACTATTGTCACCCATCGTGGAGCTTTCAGGGTGAAGAGGTTACAGTTTGGGGTGAATGTCGCTCCTGGCATTTTTCAGAGTGTAATGGAAAA
>NW_015386647.1:390281-392196 GCF_001527695.2 Protobothrops mucrosquamatus | reverse complement strand
TCACCCATCGTGGAGCTTTCAGGGTGAAGAGGTTACAGTTTGGGGTGAATGTCGCTCCTGGCATTTTTCAGAGTGTAATGGAAAACACCCTGAGGGGTATTCCTGGTGTATGTCCTTATTTTGATGATGTTCTCATCGCAGGAGACTCTCCACAAGTGCTGGCTGAGCATTTAAAGGCCGTTTTGCTTCGTTTCCGGAAAGCAGGTCTTAAACTAAAACAGGACAAATGTAAGATTGGTGTACAATCCACTGAGTTCCTAGGTTTCAAGATAGATGCGCAGGGTATTCACCCGTCTGATGCTAAGCTCAAAGCTATTCAGAATGCTCCAAGCCCCAAGTCTAAGGGCGAATTGCAAGCCTTTTTGGGTTTATTGAATTTCTATCATGCTTTTCTACCTCACAAAGCTGCTATTGCTGAACCATTGCACAGACTTCTTGACAAGAATGCGTGTTGGCGCTGGACCAAGGTCCATGAGGCCAGTTTCAATGAGGTCAAAGCCTTACTTACATCCAATGCGGTGTTGGCTCATTTTAATGAGCAGTTGCCAGTGTGCCTGGCTTGTGATGCCTCACCCTACGGCGTGGGCGCTGTTCTTAGCCATTTGACGGCTGATGGGACTCAGGTCCCTGTGGCTTACTACTCTAGGACTTTATCTGCTGCTGAGCACAACTATGCTCAAATTGATAGGGAAGCTTTGTCTCTGGTGGCTGGCATTAAGAAGTTCCATGACTTTATCTATGGCCGCCATTTTACGGTCTTCACGGACCACAAGCCTTTGCTGGGGCTATTCACTACCTCCAAACAAACTCCTCATATCCTATCCCCTCGTATGCTGCGTTGGTCCATCTTCCTCTCAGCTTATGACTATTCATTGGTCCACAAGCCTGGCAAGGAAATGGGTCATGCAGATGCTTTGAGTAGGTTGCCATTACCTACTGTGGAGCCTGATCCCGCTCCTGCTGTACACATATTGTCCATTCAGGAGTTGCCTGAATGCCCCCTCAATGCTAGGGATGTGGCTGATGAAACTGCCACTGACCACACGCTCAAACGCGTGCTGTCATGGGTTCTATCTGGGTGGCCTGATAGGTGCCCTGCAGAGGATTTTCAACGTTTTTGGGTCAAGAGACACGAGTTGTCCACTTTCAATGGCTGCCTCCTCTGGGGATCGAGAGTTGTGATCCTGGCCTCATTGAGGGCTAGAATCTTGATCTCATTACATGAGGGTCACCCTGGAATTGTACGGATGAAGGCGCTTGCTCGCAGCCATCTGTGGTGGCCTGGCATTGACCGGGCCATCGAGTCCCAAGTACATGGATGTCATGCCTGCCAACAGTCCAGGCCTGAAATGCCTCAGGTCCCTGTACACAGGTGGGAGGAAACACACACTCCGTGGTCTAGAACAGTGGTTCTTAACCTGGGCGGTACCGCCCCCCAGGGGGCGATTTCATTTTTCAGGGGGGCGATGGAACGAAAAGGGGCGGCGTGGGGGCGATGGAACGAAAAGGGGGCGATAGGGGGGCGATGGAGCGAGATGTTTTGAGGACACCTTTGAGCCTTCCCCTGCAGCTCTGAGCGTCCTCCGCCATTTGTAGAGAGAGACAGAGAGAGGCACTTGTGCTTCTCTCTCTCTTTCTCTCTCATGCGGATTTGCCCCCTCGCAGGGCTCCTGATTGGCCCTGTGCCCGGGCGCCCCGCCCTCTGGGAGAAGCGCAGCCAGGAAGTCCCTTTCCCTGGCTGGCCCCGTCCGAGGTACACGTGGTCGGGGAACCGCACGGGGAAGCCTGGAATCCCCGCTGGGAGCAGCCTGCCAGAGCCTCTGCTGAGCAGGCCAGCCTTCCCGCAAGCCACGGCCCTGAGAGAGAGCAGCCCCTGCGATCTCCAGCTGCGGGACCATTGGCCCAGCTGGCTGGG
>NW_015386647.1:314096-388683 GCF_001527695.2 Protobothrops mucrosquamatus | reverse complement strand
TCCTCAATTTACTTCTACTGAGTTTCAGGGATTTCTTCGGACCAACATGATCCGCCACGCTGCTTCGGCTCCCTTCCATCCTTCCACCAACGGTCTGGCTGAACGGATGGTCCGCGTCGCCAAGGACGCCCTCAAGAAGCTGACTTACGGCAACTGGCATCACAGGTTGGCTGACTTTCTTTTGGCACACCGTACTACTTCATGGACTGCCATGGGTAAGTGCCCGGCCGAACTCCGCTGGGGTCGTCGGCTCGTGACTAAATTGGATAGGCTGCATCCGGAACGTGTAGCTGCACAGGTGTCTCAGCCACACCCACCACGGGTCCTACGCGAAGGTGATCCTGTCTGGGCCAGGAATTACGGGCCTGGCCACCTCTGGGTACCGGCTGTGGTCTGCAAAGTTTCGGGGCCTCTGTCCTACGAGGTGTCCCTGACAGACGGCCGCGTACTGCGCCGCCACATTGATCAGTTACGTGTGAGGCGGGACTCGCCTATGGTTCCTTCTCAGTCTCCTCTAGGGGGGGAGGAGGAATGGGCAATGCATTTTGGGATTCAAAATCAACAGCCTCCGATGGCAGCGGGGAGTGAAACAGGTACTCAACACCCAACCTCCACAGGTGATTCAGGTAGCAGTTCTTGGGAAAGGGAGTACACAGACACCCCCACACACACTCCAGCCTGGGAGTCCCACCAGTGGCAGACTAATTATCCACCCCTAACAAGCAATACTCCAGACACGGAGAATACCTGGGAGCATACTCACAACTCACAACATACAAGAGAGCAGGCAATACAAAAGGGGAACACGTCCCTTGCTGAAAGGGCTCAGAGAAGGATGTCTTCATGCATCAGGGCTAACAGGGAGGCATCCCTAGTCCCTAGCACTACAGAAATGAGCCAGGAAACCCGCACTCCCTCAGGAAACACGGGAATGAACTCAGAGGGGTCAGACAACTCCATAGAGGGTAGGTCAACCAGGTTTAGCGACCAACAGGGCCCTGACTGCTCAAATACAGGAGACGGGCTGGAAAGTCAAGCTGAAGTCACTGGTCATTCACAGGGCACTTCACCTAATGCAAGCAGCAACGGGGATAACAATACAAACTCTCCAGGTCTGAGAAGGTCGCTCAGGGTAAGAGGACCTCCCAAATACCTAGCCGATTACGTAAGGTGAGCAGGTACATAGCAAAAGCTGACCTAAAGGTACTGGCTGGTTGTCTTTAAGAAAACAAGGTCGGGGGCCACTGGATCTGGTTCAAAGGAACAGTCCCACACCTTATACATTGTGTAACATTAACTCATCATTAATTATATTACCATCTATAGGATGGCATCCATGTGGGCGCAATCTTATTTCATCCAGGGGGAAGGGGTGTTGTGTCCTGAGCCTGCAAGAGGCAGGCTCGGGACGTTGCAAGAGTCCCGGGCATTTGCAGAAGCTGCCCGGGACCAGACTGAGCAGCGCCGGCCTTGTGCGCATGCGCAAGGCGGGAAAAGCCCGCCTCATGATTGGTTGAACTTGCCCGGGGATCAGAAGGTATAAATAGAGGCCTGCGTGCCTCTGTTCTGGTTGTTCGTAGAATGGAAGCAGACAATAAAGACTTGTTAGAAATGCTTCGTCTCAAGCGCCATTATTCTCCGGACTTAACATGCAGCTACTGGTCTAGTGGAATAAATTAAACATATTCACGTTTCTTTTAGGATAAACTGATCTCTGCCATAATACTAAACCATATTTTGTAAGGGAGAAATATGCAGATAACTGGAAGGTGCATGTAAGTGTAATGGAGGTTTCAGGAATTTGATAGGATGGATAGCACAGAAAATTCCCTTCTTTTTCACGACTTGCTGCATCTCCCTGAAATACAAGACCTCTACAAAAATATTGTGAGTTATACATGAAACAGAAAAAGAATCATACAATGCTGTCATCAAAGCTACCTTAACTAAAAAGAATCCATTGCAAAATTCATTTATATATTGAGGAGGCGTTCATTTGATTCAGATATATCCAGTGCTTTTTTTCTATAAAAAAAAAAAAAAAAAAAAGGTGCTGGAACTCAGACACGTGATACAATCTGCCTTGCCTACCCTACAAGGTTCCATCCAAAAATGGTGCTGGAACTCTGTTCTGGGCGTTCTATGAGAAAAAAAAGCCCTGGATATATCTATAATTGCCCAAGAGGATGGACAATTTTCATAAAATTACTCAGCTCCATATATATTGGACTACAGCTTCTAGAATTCCAAACCCAACACATCTAGAAGGATCACACTGAGAGAAGTTGCTGTATAGAGACTCATTGCACATCAAGTTTGAATTTGCTTTCTTTTGCTTTATTGTAAAAGTGAGTAACCTTTCTATGGTTAAGAGTCGCTCTGGCTTTTCTTCTTTTCATTCCATCTGGTTGTTTTTCTAACTGCAAAAGGCAATAATGAAGGATGAGGTCTGAAAAACTGGGAATGAATAATTAGTAGAGTAATAGGAATTATAGCAAACTATATTTGGAAGAAAGAAAGAAGAAAAAGATAGGAAAAAGAAAAGAAGTTGGTAGGCTAAGTTGGGCTTAAAAATAACTTGTTTAGAGCAATGGAAGAAAAAGGAAGGGAAAGGAGTCAGGTTTTACATTGTGAAGTTTGTTTAATCAGTGCCCTAAGATCCTACTTTTTCTAAAAAAAAAAAAGATATTTATTTCATGGATTTATATGCCGCCCTTCTCCCTATAGGACTCAGGGCGGCTTACAGCATATTAAAACACATAAAACATCGTCCCCCCATAAAAACCTATTAAAAACCAAATATTTTTTTTTCCGCTGTATAATTAATTAAGATTTAAATTAAAAATTGTCCCTATTTAAAAAATTCTCCCTAGGCCAGACCCGCTTGTTGAAAAAGCCATGTCTTGAGGGCGCGGCGAAAAGGTAGGAGGTCCGGAATCGTCCGGATCTCGGGGGGTAGTTCGTTCCAGAGGGTGGGGGCACCCACAGAGAAGGCCCTCCCCCNTGTTCCACAAACTATGAGCTGGCTAAAACACAACCTTCCCCAAAGACCCACAAAGCTGCTAATTTCTCAGGGGTGTAGGCTGGTTTTTAACCACTCAAATTAAGGAATGAGATCATAGATTAAGCAAAACGAGATTTTTGGTTGATTCAAATGTTTGATAATATTCTGTTCATGACTTTTTTTTCTCTCTTTTTTTTTTTAAAGAAGGGAGACGCTTCCAGATGACTGTGTTTACTTTGTTTCCATCCACAAGTAAAGCATGGCTACTCTTTTGCAAACAGTTCAAATTCTGTAGCTGGCTTCATGTTGCAGAGTACAGTCTATGCCTCTGAATGCATAAGGAGACTAGGAGTGGAGACAGAATCACGGCTCACAAATTCAATTCTGGAATTTCACAAGCAGAAATTAAGAGGCTGGTGCAGTTTCCCTACAGATGCAGAAAAGAAGAAATAAAAATATCCAGCCAGGCATTTTTCACAGAGTGGCAACTGGTTCAAATTTGAGCACAGCGATTAAAATGAAGTTTGCTGCTGCAATCACTTGCTTTTCTTCCCTTGCATAGTTAAATCACAGCAAACATCACCATGCAAGGGTTTGTTGGCATCCAGGGCCCAGGAGGGATGATGGAGCAAGAGCAAACCCAACACAAAAGCCAAATGCCCCAAAGCACCGGTATTGCAAAAAAGAAGATCCAGCTTTGCTCTAGTTTCAGAAAAACCTGTACAAAGCCACAGTCAATCTGACTCACTCATCAGAACAAGCTGTCATCATATGAAGAAGCAGATCCAGTGCTGATCCAGGACCAGCAAGGGGTATATGGAGAGGCTCTGAGATCCTGGAAGAGAAGTTGATAAAAACGTCCAAAATATGGTTGTGTATTTTAGGTTGAAACATAACCTTCACTTTCCACATAGTTAGCCCTTGACTTACAACCCCAAAATTTATGTTGCTAAGTGACAGTTGTTAGGTGAATTTTGCCCAGTTTGGTGAGCTTCCTTGCCACAGTTGTTAAATGAATCTGGCTTCCCCATTGTGTTTGCTTGTCAGAAGTTCACAAAAAGTGATCACATGACCCTGGGACATGGCAACCGTCATAAATATGAGTCAACTGCCAAGTGTCTAAATTTTGATCACTGGACCGTGTGAAAAACAGTCGGAAGACACTTTTTTCAGTGCTGTTGTAACTTCGAACAGTCACTAAATGAATTGTTGTAAGTTGTTGACTATTTGTACTCCAAGTGGGAGAAAAGGACTGTTAAATATATTGTGTGATAGCAGGTTCTTTGTAAAATCTGCCATGAACGCAAACCAGCCCCAGTGAAATGTGATATGTAGGTTTGCAAGAACTTTTTAAACTGAACTTTAAATGTAAACTGAATTCAGGGAGTGGTAAAGAAAAAAGCAAAATACATAGTAATGTGTGATTAAAAATGCTTTGTTAATAATAGTTGTATTATGCTTTTATAGCTACGATAGTTTTTAGGATCATTTGAACATTAAATGTCAACATGACCCACTGATTTATTTTTCCCATAAGGAAAAAAAAATGCAAAATGCATAGTAATGTACTAGAAAGATTAGATTATGCTTTTATATTCACAATATTTAACAATTGCCACTACAACATGTACCTGCCTGCATGGAGTTTAACCGCTCCCGTTGGAACAGGGAAACAATTATAGCCTGGTGCAGTAAAACTCTGAAGATTGCTTTATCAAACTAAGCAAGTGTTTTGGCACCACCATTCATGTCCAGGCCAAACTTTATCAACCTCCAAAGATACCATAGAGAAGTCTTTTCAATATTTTGATCACGGTGTATTTATGTAGTTTGTTATGTACAGCATATGGTGCACTGCAAATTAGGTATTGAATAAGTAGCTTAATCAGGACAAAGGTTCAGTATTTTAACAAAAAAAAGGGCTCCTGCCACAATCCAAACCATCCCCTAAACCAGGGGTAGGCAACCTTGGCTCTTTTATGACTCGTGGACTTCAAGTCCCAGAATTCCTGAGCCAGCTATGCTGCCCTAAACTATTTGAGGCATGGCAACAACAGTAGAGAAGTATGATCACAGAATTGTTTGATGTCTTTGCTGGCACTCCTTTTACTTCAAACATTGGAATTTGGAGAAAACAGATATTTCCAAGGTAACGCAAAAGGTAATTTCAAGCCGAGTATGGGTTGCTTTTCCTCTGTTAGTCGCCATTTGGATGTCAGACAAGTTTGCATTGCAAATGCTCCAGCAAGGAAGAGATGCAAGTCAGTGATTGGAATCACCCTGTCCTTCACAAACAAGTATTTGGTCTGCTCAGTCAAAGAAATCCAGATTGCCTCTGGATTTAGATTTGCATCTCTGAAATAGCCAAATTGCCTTTTGAAGTCGGCACCTAATGGCAACAACTGAGTTTTTATGCAGTAGGATTTGGATAGAAATGCATAATGCCAAAAGACTCTGTTGTTTATGTTCATTAAATAACACAAGGATATCCAAGGGATCAGGACTGATGAATTGCAGCACAGATCTTTAGATGTTTGGTGTTAAATTGCACTGTATCTCTCATATCTAACTGCTCTACATATATCCACTCCTGAACTTTTCTAGCTCAAGGCAGGTTTATTTGATAAATCTATTTCAAAGAGCAAAGTTTGCTTTTGTGTACTGGCTGACTTGAATTAAAATAGGTTAGGGCTTGACCTGACCCAGTGATATGTACAAATCCTTCTAGATCTCATAGAACTGCATAGCAGGGACAGGTTTTGACCCAGATCTTCTCTCACTTAGCATCATTCTGACTATGTGGGTTAAAGCCCACAAAGTTGCATCAGAGGCACTTAATACATAGTCTAGCCCTATTGTGTCCTAATGCTTCGGACAACTCCTTCTTTCAAGAGGCTTAAAATGATCTTGTTTGTTTACAAGGAAAGAAGGAAGGAAGGAAGGAAGGAAGGAAGGAAGGAAGGAAGGAAGGAAGGAAGGAAGGAAGGAAGGAAGGAAGGAAGGAAGGAAGGAAGGAAGGAAGATCTGCAGATACTGGTCTAGTGGAATAAATTAAACATATTCACGTTTCTTTTAGGATAAACTGATCTCTGCCATAATACTAAACCATATTTTGTAAGGGAGAATTATGCAGATAACTGGAAGGTGCATGTAGGTGTAATGGAGGTTTCAGGAATTTGATAGGATGGATAGCGCAGAAAATTCCCTTCTTTTTCATGACTTGCTGCATCTCCCTGAAATACAAGACCTCTACAAAAATATTGTGAGTTATACATGAAACAGAAAAAGAATCATACAATGCTGTCATCAAAGCTACCTTAACTAAAAAGAATCCATTGCAAAATTCATTTATATATTGAGGAGGGGTTCATTTGATTCAGATATATCCAGTGCTTTTTTTCTAAAAAAAAAAAAAAGTGCCGGAACTCAGACACGTGATACAACCTGCCTTGCCTACCCTACAAGGTTCCATCCAAAAAAGGTGCTGGAACTCCGTTCTGGGCATTCTATGAGAAAAAAAGCCCTGGATATATCTATAATTGCCCAAGAGGATGGACAATTTTCATAAAATTACTCAGCTCCATATATATTGGACTACAGCTTCTAGAATTCCAAACCCAACACATCTAGAAGGATCACACTGAGAGACATTGCTGTATAGAGACTCATTGCACATCAAGTTTGAATTTGCTTTCTTTTGCTTTACTGTAAAAGTGAGTAACCTTTCTATGGTTAAGAGTCGCTCTGGCTTTTCTTCTTTTCATTCCATCTGGTTGTTTTTCTAACTGCAAAAGACAATAATGAAGGATGAGGTCTGAGAAACTGGGAATGAATAATTAGTAGAGTAATAGGAATTATAGCAAACTATATTTGGAAGAAAGAAAGAAGAAAAAGATAGGAAAAAGAAAAGAAGTTGGTAGGCTAAGTTGGGCTTAAAAATAACTTGTTTAGAGCAATGGAAGAAAAAGGAAGGGAAAGGAGTCAGGTTTTACATTGTGAATTTTGTTTAATCAGTGCCCTAAGATCCTACTTTTGTTTTTTTTTTAAAAAAAGGTATGGACCATGACCTATATAGTCTTATGTGGGCTCAAAGACTGATGTTGCTGAAATACACTTAAGGGAAAGGGTAAGAGCTTCAGAAGCCATTGCCCCTTGCACACCTAATACTACGGAGAGAACATAGAAGAATACCAAAAGCTAGAGTAGCTATTACCAGATCTGGCCTCAACAGTGCGAAAAGAGGAAGAAAAAGAGAGAAAATATGGTAATGTCTTAGAATGAACAAAAGTGGAAGATGGTGAGCAGTAACCGGCCCTGTATCCCTGATGGACTAGCTGTCCATCTAGTTTATGGAAGGTATTTTGCAAATGTGAATGGATGAAGGATGCCAGCTTGATCCAAGATTGTCCAGAGTAAAATTTATGAAGCCATGAACAACATTGAAAGAGTGGGTAAACAGCCACAGAAAATAAAGATGTAATTAACTTTTACCCTGAATGAGAGAAAGAAAACTGGAGAGGAGGGCTCCCTCCTTGAATTGAAAGAACAACTGGGCAGTCTCAATGTGGCACTCTCTCTGCCATGCCCACAGTCCCTAGACCAGGTGATAGTTCATTGGGGAGCAGGAGGGAGAGAAAAGTGGATGCAGATGCAGGAAGGTTGGGAGAGGGAAGGATTGGATTGGATTCGGATTTGGGTATTAAATGAATATGACTCTCAAATGCAGGGATATTTCTGAAATCTGTGATTGGCTTGTAGGAGGAAAAATGAGGATGGTGGTGGTGGGGTAAATGCATGATGGGAAAGGGGTGGTATGTTGGAGATGTGGGGATTGGCTCCTTCTAGGGCAGTAGTTCTCAACCTTTTTAATGCCGTGACCCCCAACCGGTCGTAAGACGAGGACTAAACCAGTCGTAAGTCGAGGACTACCCAACCGGTCGTAAGTCGAGGACTTTCCCTCCCCAGGAGCGCCGCGCATGCATGGTTCCGCCCCCTGCACCGGCCGAGGCGTAGCTGGCAAGCGGCAGAGACGGAGCAGGCCGACCACCAGCTGGCCCAGCCTAAGGGAGGTAAGGCACCCGCCGGAAAAGGGGGGAAAAATAGCGGACAGCCTTGCTTGGCGACCCCGTGAAATGGTCGATCGACCCCAAATGGGGTCGCGACCCATAGGTCGAGAACCGCTGTTCTAGGGAAAACGAGATGGGAAATCCTGTGTCAGTCCTCTACTCCCACACCTTTGTAAGCTCTTTTCAATGCCAGCTCTGTCTATTTTGTCTATTATAAATTCAACCTCATCCTCCATGAAATTGAGAGTGGGAAGGCAGACCTCATGGATCACCGAAACCTGATTGGACAAGAAGGAGAGAGAATTTTTCACTGAGATCTTTCCATGTGGTTTTTGGATTGTGCATCAGTCACAGCCCCAGAGATCCTGGAAGCTACCAGGAAAGCAGTTTTGTAGGTAGCTGGATATGAGTTTGTATTTGTGAGGGTGAGGCCGTGGTTATGGGTGACTACTCTTGTACTTTCCTCCCAGCTGTATTGCATATCCCTTCCAAGCTAGTTGATCTCATTGCAGGGGAGTTCACTCAAGTTGTTAGTCTTTGATGATTTTAACCATTCCCTTCAGGGTTGGAGGTGGCTCAACAATTTGTGGCCACCAGCACTATGACTCCAGTCTACAGAGCTGGCCAAACATTGCCCATGGAGCAGGTACAACGTACTCCGATAGGAAGCATTTCCATCAATTCCTTTTCATAGACAAATCAGTTTCTTCTAATCTGATCATCAGATTGAGCAGGACCACCAGTAACCTTCAAAGGGCAGATAGACCAATTTAAATGGCCTGCAGCAGGCATATGATGAATCCAGTGTTTTGCAGGTAGGACTTGGTAATTTTCTCAGTGAGCTAGAGGGCAATTCTGTACTCCTAATTATCATCTACAATATGCAATATCTTCTCTGTACCCATTAATCCTGGGTGGTTCTATGAGAGGTTTCAGGAAAAACGGTGGGTGAAGAAACACCAGGAATGACAGTGGCAAAAGACAAGTTCGTTCATACTAACCTATACTCATGTCCTAGTTTAAGTTTGGATGAGACCCCGTTATTCCCACCACTTCTGTTTAATAAAGAGGTGGGAACAACGTAGAAGTCTGACAGTAAGTTCTCATAGCCAATTTCATTGGGCGAGTGAAAAACCCTTTTCATCTTCTCGGTTATTCACACTAACGGACCGACTAGTGTACTATGATAAAATTACTCACGTTTGATCCATGTGGACAGGTTCTGGTAAGATGGCAGGGATTAATGTCTCTTGATGTATGTTAACTGGGAGGCTTTTGAGTCTCTGAAGTGAGTAGAATTCTCTGTACTCTTAAATTTACCACCTGTAGGTTCCCTCTCTGCCCCTCCTGGTGATTAAAATGGCCAGGGAGGGAGCAAGAGAGGAGAATCTAGGCAAGAATCAATGCCTTCTTGTAGGAGAGGGGGATGCCAGCAGGTTTGAAAGCTGTAGAGGCTTGCCCTGGATCCACTTGTATTGGACAAAAGTCATCCTGTAACCAACATATTCTCTGTGGCATATTCTCTGTTGGGCTGGGGCTCAGGCATGGAGAAGAGGCTCACAATTTGGTTCCTCCTAGACTCATAGCTCCTATTCAAGCATCAACTCATCAAATTTGCAGATGACACCAAGCTGGCAGGAATAGCCAACACTCCAGAAGACAGGCTTAAGATACAGGAGGACCTGAACAGACTTGAACACTGGGCGCTATCTAACAAAATGAAATTCAATGGTGAAAAAAGTAAGGTTCTACATTTAGGCAAGAAAAACCAAATGTACAGGTCTAGTATAGGGGGTACCTTGCTCAATAGTAGTAACTGTGAGAGGGATCTCGGAGTCCTAGTGGACAATCACTTAAATATGAGCCAGCAGTGTGCTGCAGCTGCCAAAAAAGCCAACTCAGTGCTGGGCTGCATTAACAGAGGGATAGAATCAAGATCACGTGAAGTATTAATACCACTTTACATTGCCTTGGTAAGGCCATACTTGGAATACTGCATCCATTTTGGTCACCACGATGTAAAAAAGATGCTGAGACTCTAGAAAGAAGAAGAGCAACAAAGATGATTAGGGGACTGGAGGCTAAAGCATATAAGGAACGGTTGCTGGAATTGCGTATGTCTAGTTTAACGAAGAGAAGGATGAGGGGGGATATGATAGTAGTGTTCCAATATCTCAGGGGCTGCCACAAAGAAGAGGGAGTCAAGCTATTCTCCAAGGCGCCTGAAGGCAGGACAAGAAGCAACGGATGGAAACTGATCAAGGAGAAAAGCAACTTAGAACTAAGGAGAAACTTCCTGACAGTTAGAACAATTAATCAGTGGAACAACCTGCCTCCAGAAGCGGTGAATGCTCCAACACTGGAAGTTTTTAAGAAGAGACTGGACAGCCATTTGTCCGAAATGGTGTAGGGTTCCTGCCTGAGCAGGGGGTTGGACTCAATGACCTCCAAGGTCCCTTCCAACTTTTATTATTATTATTATTATTATTATTATTATTATTATTATTATTATTATTATTATTATTATTATTATTATTATTATTATTATTATTATTATTATTATTATTATGTGGAAGCTATAGCCTGGAAAGCCTCTGCCTGGCTTCAGCTGGTACCCCGATTATAGCCTTACCTAAAACATAATGCAGTTAAGATGTTCTCCCTCATAGCCTGTATGGATTATAATGTGTTCTTCGTAGAATTACCCTTGGAGACATCTGGAAAGTGCCATGTCCTTTTAAGGTTCTTGGCAGTTTCAATGTGGCCATGTAACACCACTGCATTGAGAACTCACTATCAGGGTATTTTCAAGTGTAATTTAAGGTTCTGGTTACCATATTATCTATATGATTCAGAACCTCGGTATCTTCAAAGCTGCTGAACAATGTGCCCATCCAAGTTGAGGGCACAGGAAATACCTGCTGAAACTTCCCACCTACTGACAGGTAAGATGGGAGGTGTCTCAAAGCAGCCATTGTCCCAAAGGTGCTTTTACAAAAGGAAACTGGACTTTCTTTGTTTTCCTTGAAGACATTTCGCTTCTCATCCAAAAAGCTTCTTCAGTTCTGAATGAATGGTGGAGAATGGAAGGATTTATATTTCTTGCACTCATCTGGTCATTAGCACTCTTTCTGAGAGTTGTTGAGGCCACTTGGAGGTTTACCTGTGCCCTCAAGCTGACCTGAATAGTGCAAATAGGTGTGGAACCTTCCTGGAACTGCTGAAAGGACTGTGTTGTAAACAGGAGCTAGGTGATGTCATATCCCTCCCCCTCGGTTGAGACAGGGCCCTTCAGTCTTCAGGTAGATGGCCTCTTTGACCCCTCTTTTAAACTAGCAGTCATCTCTGTCCAGAATGTGGACTTTGCTGTCTTAGCAGCCATTTTTCCCCTCTGGAACAGCTTGTCACCTGAAGGTGAGAGTAGTTGCCACTCCAGAAGCTTGTAAAAACCTCAGTGTTCCAGGAGTACTGAATATTGCAAAGGCTACCAACTCTGCAATTGCATTGTAGTTAACTATATCACAAAACAGGTTTAGTTAACTGTTTTGTGATATACTAGATTTTAGTGTATAATGCAGTGTATCACTGTATTGGTTTTGTACTATGGTTAGAATCTTTTGACTAAAGCTATTTATAAATTCCAATAGCAAATAACATAAAGGGACAAGAGACCTACAATTAAAACATAGCACAGCTGGATTTTCTATGAGACTTCCAATTCTTCTAAATTTGAGGATGGGAGTTAAGGAATAGTTTGTAGGCTAATTCTGTTTGAAAACTAAAATCATTAAAAAAACTTTATATTTGTTTGTTTATTAAATTTATACGCCTCCCATCTCACTATCCAAAATTTAATGTGTCACAAAATGACACCATTATGACACCAAATTGTGGTTGTAGGTGGAACAAATAAATGTTTCAGGTGTTATACATGATCCTTAAGCTGCCCTACTTAAGTTAGTACTCTATACTATTTGAGGATTATAAAGCAGGATTATCAGGACATGAGCACCCCTAGTTCAATACTCTATCTACTACACTGATATTCATTTTTATTGATACTGTTGTTGTGAGTTATCTGGAGTTCTGACATTACAAAAGTTGTGAAATAAATTTTAAGAATGGTATAGTTCTTATGTGGATATGTGAATATTTTATTATATTTATTTTTCCATACTGTGGATGTTTTTATGAAATTTTATTTTGCAGCTGAGAAAATGATTCAGGATTATGTACATACAATAAAGACATAAACAAACGACACTGGTCCTCACAAAGTAAGGTATGAAAAGAAAAGAATCTCAACTGAATCACAAATGGGTGAAATTTAGAGCTTGAGGCAGTTTAGAGTATAAAGGCAAGGAGAATTGAAGCTTGGGGTGAGAATCCAATCTGGAGCTATTTAAACATTCTTCAATCTTGGCCATTTGGCTGAGGGCGGTAGAGATTTTGACCAACAATGTCTGGAGAACCAGAGTTAGATCAAAGAGAAATTTATTGAAGTTACCTGATCTTTGCAGAACTGAAATCTGAATAAATGATAACCTGCAAGATGGCTATGACAGCACAGCTGAAATCCAACTAACGATTATTTCTCTTTTTAAATTGAATTGCCATGATGGTGAAGAGAGGAAGAATTTGGGGCCCTTTTACCTAAGTCTCTGGTTTGGGACTTCTTGTGCCATACAAAAAGTAATAGAAGGTAACCTCAGGTATCAATTTTTAATTCTCAACATATTAGTTTTGGAATGACTTGTTTGAACTTTCCTAGGAGAATATTATATTATCACCCTGCAAGAACAATAGATGTGTGTGACGAGTCAGCAAAATTTATTTTTTTATTCCAGGGACTTTTTGTTATTGACACTCAGAGCCAAAAGAGATTTGGTAGAACAGCTGTGCTTGCTCAAGCATTTCTTTGACCTCATATACAGCTGGAGGTAGAAAGATTTACCTTGCACACACTGGGAAAGTGAAAAGATTGACCTTCTGAACTACTTATCAGAAGTGCCATTTCTTTCATCCAGCCTGATTTTGATGGCAGGAGAGACTTCTCTGAGATGAAAATGGCCTGAAGCCCTCAGGAAGTAAAATGGTAGGACATTAGGTTCAGTTCCTTCCATGCCTTGCTTTGTTGTTCACAAAAATGATACCATCTATTCATAAAATTTATTTGTGAACTAGGAGAAGAATAAACAACTGCAATTAGAACAGGGGTAAGGGCAAGGCCCTCCAGATACTTCTGCAGGCCTCCGAAAGACTTTAGATCAGGGGTGTCAAACTGCCGCGCCCACCCCAGCTCCGGCAGTGCAAAAAAAAAAAGTCAGGATACATTGCGACATATCACATGATGTGGCGAATTTAACACCCGTGCTTTAGATCAATTACAGCTCTCACAACCTCACTTTCAGCAGCCTTCAGTCAAGCAAAAAGTCACTGTGAAACCCAGGCCAAAAAAAATCTCACTCCTCTAATAAGTGATCAATTAGTACAAAACATTTTGAAATTGTGACTTTAAGAAAGAGTCCTGTTTGGCTAATGTGACAATATTAGTTTCATACTTTCACTCATATATCATCCTTTATTTATGAATAATTCATGAAAGCATTATCCCCCCCCCCCAAATTTCTTTAGTCACATTGAGTCTCTCCTTACTTAAGGCCCATATAGATCACTGTTTCTCACCTTGGCAACTTTAAGACTCATGGACTTCAACTCTCAGAATTCCCCATCCAGCACAGGGTACAGTATAGATAATTTGTGGTATAAATAATTTGTGTGTCTATTCTTGTCCTAATAAAACTAAGAACCCCTGTCTTTTTCCTGGGTGTCATCACCTTCAACGAATAAAACACTTTTGAATGCCAATTAAAGTTCTACTGGTCTAATGGTACACATTGTTGTCTTTTTCTGTGATCAACTATCCTTTAATCTTTTCACTTACCTCTGCATCTTACTCTGCTAATAATTTTGTTTTAATTATAAAAAATATGCAGCATCCAGATGTTCAGGGCTGCCTATTACAAATGTATTACATCTAATGTCTGTCCGAAATGCCAAACCTTTCATAAAGTGATTCCGTTCATAAAGTGATTCTGAGCAAACAGATGTTGGCCACCACTCTTATCTTTTGAGAAAAAAAACTAGAGGAGAATTATGTCATATTGCTGGTAATAACCAGAAGGAACAGAACCAACATCTCTTACCATCTTGCTGAAACAGTTTTGATTAAATATTGGCCCATAGAGCCCTCCTTCTCTGAAGATATGTGCAACATAATTACATTTTCAAAACTGTGCCGTCTTCCTTCAACACAGCTGTTGCCTTCACGTGCTTGGCAAGGATCCCAAATCAGTGTTTCTCAACCTTAGCAATTTTAAGATGTGTGGACTTATGCTGGTTGGGGAATTCTGGGAGTTAAAGTCCACGCATCTTAAAATTGTTAAGGTTGAAAACATTATCTAAACTTCCTATGCATGGGGAACAGCAAAACCACCCTTGAGATAAATAAGAACAAGGAACTATGACAAAGCCTTAACATTTAGCAGCAGAGGAAAATGTCAGGCTCCACAAAGTGGGATGAGGTGGGAAATTCCACTTGAGCAAAACCACCTGCCCTGACGCTCCAGAGGGATTGCTGTAAAACCGGTTTGTGGTAGCTCCTGTGGAGCAAGACTTTTGTTTATAGTTAATTCTCTGGATTTCCTAAACCCTTGAAGGCCCATAACTTCATCAGGCTATACCAAATAATCTTTTCTCAAAGCCTTTGGCGAAGGCCTCAGAGATCACTCCAAAGTTGATGAAGAATATAACTTGTAAAGGTGACAGAGTGGAACAATGATTAAAGCCCTACTCAGTAATGATATGGTCAATAAATAAGTATTAATTGTCCTGGACTGAACCTCTTTTGGATGGGCCCGTTCAACAGGCCTCTCAAAAGTTAAGTGTGGCTCCCTGCCCCTGCCAGACAAGCATATTGAACTGGAAAAGCATATTCTTGTCTTTAGAGGATCTTCTAGGCCCCACCAAAAGGAAAGGGTAAAAAAAGAAACCAATTTGCAGAAAATATTACAGATGTTAAGCCATTGGCAGTAATTGGGATAGATGCCAACTGACAAATAGCTCTATCCAAATTCAAGTAGACTTATTTCTGATCTAGTGACCCGCCAGGCAACCTGGATCTTGCTCTGGATATTAATTCAGTGGCTTGTTCCTGAGGGGGAATTTCCAGGTCTCTGACTCTTCTTACTGTGGCTGCTTAGCTTTAAACCAGACAGGCCTACAAGACAAAAGAGGAAGCCTCTGAAAAATAGTACACCCCCCACTTTAAAGGGGTTTTTGGTGCTCTCTGAGCTTGATTGTTTTCTTGCAGATGTTTCATTACCCAAACTAAATAATATCATCAGTGCTAGCAAGGGGTGGGATGTGCTCTAGCGGCTTGCCCTGTCCTTGTTGGTAGAGGTGGTCTTAAAGTTTTTTTTGGTTGGGCTGTTTGCTTTTGGCTTGTTTAGCAGTTCCTTGATTGCGGTATTGTTTACTTGATTGTTGGTCTGATGTTAATCTTGGAGTTAATCTATGCTCATCTGGGTGCTGATTGCTGGTGGGGAGGTATTTGGGTCTTTTTGTTCCCTTTTTGGCTTGTTGATTGTCTCTTTTGCAGAGTATATAGATATTGTTTATGTCTGTGTGTCTATTGATGGCTAATTTTCAGAGTGGCAGGCTTCTAGAAATTTCCTAGCATTTTGGGACTTGGCTTGGTCCAGGATGGTCACAGTTACCCAACTGAAACTATTTTTAAGTCTGTCCATATGTTGTGAAATTAGAGAGTTTTCATGTCTTCTGACTGCTAGTTGGTGTTCATGGATGCCTTCTGCCTGTTTGTCCTATGTATGGTTGTTGCAGTCATTACACTTTATGTTGTAGATCACTCCTGCATTTTTATCTGGGGCTGCTGGGTCTTTTGGTTTACTTAGGATATTTTGAAGGGATTTAGTTGGCTTCTGTGCTACACTGATTCCATGTGGTTGTAGTAATCTGTTTTTGAGATGTTCTTGATGTCTGGCAGTATTATTCTTTTTAGGACTTGTGTTGATTGTGCTGTATTGGGTTGAGTGGTCAGGCGCTTTTTGATAAAGTTGCTTGGATATCCATTTTATTGGAATATGTTTTATAGATGCTCTGTTTCCTTTTTTCTGCTGTTCAGGGTTGCTGCAGTGAGTTTGCTGCTCATCTACACAAAGTTCTTATGTGGCTTCTCTTGTGGGAGGTTAGTGGAGCACTTGGTTAGTGTGGGTCATTTTTCTGAACAGTTGTGTTTTTAGTTTGCCATTGTGGTCTCTGCTGATCAGGATGTCTTGGTAGGGTAAGGAGTTGTTGTTTTCTTCTTCTCTAGTAAACTGGATTCCTTCGGAGATGTTGCTGATAGTTCTGTGAGTGTTCTACTAATTGGTCCTTTTTTATTATGGCGAAGGTGTTGTCTACATATCTGATCCATATTTTGGTTTGTATTTGTGGAAGTGTTATGGTTTCTAGACATTGAATAATGATCTCCATTATAAATCCTGAAAGTGACAATCCCATAGGTGTGCCTTTAAATTGTTGATAGGTTTGTCCATCAAATTGGAAATATGTGGCCAGGCAATGGTTTATGAGATCCATAATCTTGGATGTTTCAATCTTCATGTATTTGGTTAAGTCAGGTGTGCTCTGGAGCAATGTGGTCATAGATTCTTTGGCCGATTCTGGATATATGGATGTGAACAGGGCTGTGACATCAAATGAAACCATGATTTCATCTTCATCTATGATTAAAAACTCTTTAATTTTACAACATATAGACAGACTTAACCATAGTTTCAATTGGAATGCTATGACCATCCTAGACCAAGCCAAGTTCAAAAGCACTAGGGAATTAATGATTCCTTCATTTCCCAGAACATTCTTATATTTAAATGTAAATATACATTTACATAGGACTCTGATAAATTAGCCATCAATAGACACATAGACATAAACAATATTTACTACTATGCAAAAGAGACAATCAACACCTCAAAAGGAATAAAAAGATCAGCCACCAGCAATTGGCATCCAGTTGAGCATAGATTAACTCCAAGATTAACATCAGACCAACAACCAAGTAAACAATACCCCAGTTAAGAAACTGCCATACAAGCCAACAGCTAACAGCCCAACCAAAGAACTTCTAAGACCATCCCCAACAACACTGACAGGCCAAGCCACTAATGTAGAATATAAACTGAGAACAAATCTCACTCCTTACTAGCACTGACGATGTTAACCTAGTTCCGGTAATGAAACTTCTGCAAGAAAACAACCAAGCTCAGAAAGCACCAAGGACCCCTCATTTCAATCCTGAGCTACAAATATTCTCCTTTGTTGTTATTGTTTTTGTTTGAGCTATTTGCATAATACATTTCTATCTTGAAACATAAAACTACATGAGTGCATAATTAAAATAAAAGATAAAATGAATATTAAAATGCAAAAAGTACACCTGGCTTGCTCTGTCTAAGCTCTTCACTTCCCCAACAGGATAAACAAGAAGAGAGTGTGCATTAGTTTTTTGAAAAGTTGAAGAAGTGACAGATTGGTGTCATTAGCTGGAGGCCATCTAGTTCTCCCTGTAAAAGTACAATCTTCTTCATCTCGTGTCTATTTTTATTTCTTTTTTAAAAGTTTGAGAAGCATTTCTCAAGAGTGACCAAATGTCATGTGACTTTCCAATCTTGTACTTTAAAAAAAAAACCCGGGGGAGGGGGGAGGGGGAAGATAAATGTTCTTCTTTCCGAGAATCTCTAGTCCCTTTTAGAAGTGTTGTCATCTCTTTGGTAATTTTCCCTACCTAGAATTAAAGTTTGCCAATTATGCCACAGCCTCTAGGCTATCAAAATTTAAGCCATGCAGTTAATGTACTTCCCCTTGGTTTTAATGCCAGAGTCAGAAGATTCAGAATAAAAACAAATACTTCTTTTTAACAAAAATCAATTGATTGTCAGTAACCATGACTATATTTAAATATAAGAATGTTCTGGGAAATGAAGGAATCATTAAACCATTCCCAAACAGTGGTAAGCAAACAAGATTATTTAATGAACAAATTTTGCATTGCTTTTTTCCCCCCAACTGAATTGAAGGATACTTATCTAGAGTGTGTTTACCTTAACATGTGCATATTTAAAATTAGCATAGTTCTTTAGTATATTTAACTTCATGATGTCAATTTGCTCAATAAGCAATAACCAGTCCATATTGTAGATAAGGAAGTAAGTCAAAGATATAATAGCCAGCCTATGGCAAACAGCTGACAATGAGGTGGAATTTGAACTATGAATATCCAGGCTCCTAGTCCTCATCTCTTCAGTTCCTGAAATAAAAAAAATTAAATTGTCACCTGTGAATTTTGAAACTGTATTTTAATATATGCTTTATGGATGGCTGTTCTCGTTTTTGGGGGGAAAAAAATCCATGAGATTTCAGCACAATGGCTTGCAGATGCCTTGAGATTGCAACTTCAGACTTTCTAGGCCAGCGGCCCCCAACCGTTTGGGCACCAGGGACCGGTTCCATGGAGAGAGGTTTTTCCACGGACTGGAGAGGGCGTGGTTTCGCATGCTGCGGGCATCCCGTGGATGGGGCTTCGCTTGTTTCCACGGCTTGGTTTCTGGCATGCTGTGGCCCGGTGCCAGTCCATGGACCGGGTGTTCGGGACCCCTGCTCTAGGCAACAAGGCTAAATGAATGTTAGCCGGGAATTTGGGAAGTAACAATTCCACACATCAAAAGGTGACTGCTTTGAGAATGCTGGTCAAAAACATCTGTCTCTGTCACCTAATAAACCTGCTTCCAAAGCTAATGGATTATATTCTGTTTGAGAAGTGTTCTGTCACTCATTTTCCCTCTGATACGCCTTTGCCTTCCCCCAGGCTCAGAGCAGGTACCTTCTGACAGGTTTGATAAGGATTCCTGTAAATTCATAGGTGGTCCAATTTATTTATTTTATTTATTTATTTATATTTATATTTATATCCCGCCCTTCTCCTTGCGGACTCAAGGCGGCTAACAACCAGATAAAATACAAAATATCAAACTACAGATTAAAACTTAATTAAAAGGCAAATATTAATAATTGGTCTAATTAAAATTATTTTAAAACCCCTCTAAAAGTTTTCCCCTAGGCCAGTCCCGCAAGCTGGAATAACCATGTCTTAAGGGCGCGGCGGAAGGAAGGGAGATCAGGAATCACCCTGATCTCTGGGGGTAGTTCATTCCAGAGGGTGGGAGCTCCCACAGAGAAGGCCCTCCCCCTTGGGGTCACCAGCCGGCACTGTCTGGCTGACGGCACCCTGAGGAGACCCACTCTGTGGGAGCGTACAGGTCGATGGGGGGTAATCTGCGGCAGGAGGCGGTCATCTGTGTGCTTAATGTGTCTTATTTCATGTCAATGTATTTAAAGTTACAGGGTGAAACCAGCCTCCAGGAAGATCATGTGATAAACTCTCTCGCTTCTCTTGACTCTTACATAATCAAATTATATAACCTGTCTTGGTCAAATTACGCCTCAACACTTAATGGTAATTATGAGTGCTGAACGATTGCTTGTGACAGAGGCCTGGTGGGATGAATATTCAAGTGATGATTGAAGATCTTTTGACCTAGCTATCGTGAGTCGCACTAAATCCCAAGGAAAGCTAAGTGTAGACTTTCCTAGTCCAATGTCCTTTGAGCAACACGACGACAGTTGTCCTTAGAAAGCTCAGAGTTAAGTGTATCATAGCAGCAGCTCACATAATGTGATTGGATCCTGTTACAGGCAGCCCTTGACTTACAACCATTCATTTAGTAACTATTTGAAGTTACAACAGCATTGAAAAAAGTGATTTGTGATTGTTTTTCATGCTTACAATTGTTGCAGCATCCCCATGGTGACATGATCAAAATTTGGACACTTGGCAACTGGCTCATTTATGACGGTTGCAGTGTCCCGGGGTCATGTGATCACCTTTTGCGACATTCTGACAAGCAAAGTCAATGGGGAAGCCAGATTCACTTAACAACCAGGTTACCAACTTAACAAATGCAGCAATTCACTTAACTGTGACAAGAAAGGTTGTAAAATGGGGGGGGGATCATTAAACAACTGTCTCTCTTAGCAATGGAAATTTTGGGTTCAGTTGTGGTTGTAAGTCAAGGACTACCTGTAGTGACCTGAGGTATAAACACTCAACAATAAAATATACATGTATAAGCAGAAAATTGCCTTACCCAAATTTCAATCTAGTGGCAATGATTTGGTGCCATTGCAGAAAATTATTGTAATGGTGAGGAATTCTAGATGGCATACACCATTTTCCTCTGTTCTTTCCTTGGGATTTTATTTCTTTATTAAATTTATATGCCACCCGTCTCACTGTCAAGCAAATCGGACTGTTTTACACATTGGCCAAAACAAATCCAGGGGAATGTTACTCTTTGGAAAGGATAAAATTTCCAACAGCAGAAAAAAGTGAGATTGTGTTTTAGATTTTACCTTCTCTACTGAATTTCAGTGCCCTTTCTGTGACCGTTTGTGTGTGAATTTTACCTTGCTATTCAGATTGTTATTCTTCTGCTTTGCTGCATTCAATCAACCCATTCAGCATCTCCTTCATTTGTGTGTTCACTGCCTTTGAATCCACAAAGCTATGCACGGGCTTTGCTGTGGCAAAATATTTGGCAAAATCAACCAACCAACCAGGTGCAGATGCTCAATAAATTACGTGAATTAGGTTGGATAAGAGATAGTAGCCAAGTATGTTGACAAAGTTAGAGTACTTTTAGCTATGCCCTCCTCCCAAGGCCTTTTTAAACCAGTGGAAGAAGAAATACAGGTAGTCCTCCTGTTATGACCACTCTTTCAGCTAGCATTTAAACTTACAATGACATTGAGCAAGGGGGGCTTAGGCCCAGTTCTTGAAGCTCCATCCGTTAACTGCATCCCCACGATTACGTGATCATGACTCAGGCACTTGGCTACCAGCTTGCAATTACAACATTTGCAGCATCTTGCAGTCATGTGATCACTATTTGTGACCTTCCTTCCAGGCAAAATCATTTGGGATTTTGGCAGGAGATCACAAATCATCACACAAATCACTTCTAATCCTTTCTAATGCCACTTTTTCACCTGCCTGCCTACCCATGCTCCACAGTGCCTGCCCATGGTGCCCATCCACCCGCCTGCCTTCTGTGGCACCCAACATCTGCGCTTCATAGTGTACTCCTCTGTGGTACCCCCTGTTCGTAGCACTCAACCACAGCCACACTTGCCTGGATTTCTGCATCTTCTCACCAGTCTTTGCATAATGATCCACATTCTTGCTCAAAAAAAGCAAGGGGAACTACAGAGATTGCCATCACTATGTGATGCAGTAACATAACACCATGCTTTGCAACTTGGGAAATTACAGTCCAAATTGCCATCATAACCCAAGGTCTACCTGTAGATTGCACAAAGCTGCAGAAAGTTCAGGATCCAGGCTGAGTATGTGCAAACTAGACAGAGATGTTTTTAAATGCACAATTCACTCATTTCTAAGATGCTCACTCCTCCTTGTTTAAAAAAAAATGCAGATGAAAGAACAAAATAACAAGACAGATGAGTAAGATAGGAAGAGGAACAGTAAACTCTTTCCCCTTCTCCTTACCATTTTTCTACCTGAAAGCCACAGGTCATCCAATAACTGTTTCAAATCTAGTGTTATAAGCCAGGATTCAGAGTCTGACCCTGACCTGGAATCTGATAATGCTGCTCCAGCTGAGCCTGTGCTTCAGGATGGTCAACCTCAGGAATCAGGAAATCAGGATTCAGTGTAGGCTGATCAGCCACAGGCATCCTGTGTTCAGCTGGAACAGTTTGATGAAGAGGTACAACAACACTCAAGCCCCAAGTCTAGGCAAATCCAGAGGCAAGCAGAGCAACGTTCCTCAGTGAGACTTCTCACTAGGCAAAAGACGAGTCATGTGCAATTGCAGCCATCTGGCTACCAAGGATTACTTAGGCCTTTTGCTTGCAGTCTTTGCCAGAGACAATCATTTGATATCTTAGCTCTTGCACCTTTTCATGATTCTTGACCACTGGACCAGCTGACTAACCAATTTGCATCCTGCCACTCTTGGAACATATTTGGACTACACTTTTGTTTCTTGGACTGTATTTGGTTCACTTCTGGCAAGCTTTCTTGCTAAGCATATCATATCTCACAACATATCTGGCTTAAACTGTATTAAATCTATCAGCTTTGAATATCTATGTGTGGAACAGCAACCTTTACACAGAACACCTAGGGCAAATAGCATTTTTGGGCAATGACTATACACATGTAGCGTTTTCTTATTTTAAGCAATAACGTCAGGTATATTTACTTACTGGAACATTAATCTCACTGAAATCAGACCAAACATAATGTAATTAAGCTATCAAGATTACACGAAACTAATCTCATAATCCTGTTGTAATATTTATACATAAATACCTATTTACTCACCTTGCTATTTTCTTTTGGGGTAAGCAATGTTATAGAAACTACAGAAAAGAAGTCAGAAATAGCCAAAGAAATTAAAGATAGAACATTTTTAAAATGAAATATTGTCATCCCCATTTCTCAAGGGCATGCTCTTGCAATGGAGCCTCGTCTCATTCTTGCCAACCTACCACTGAAGCAGACTGAAGCTGGTCTAGACAAGAGCACCATACCATGAAAACAATGTTTTCCATGATGGCGCATGTTCTATATGGACCTTCTAGGACAGTGATGGAAAACCTACAGCACGAATGTCAAAGGTGATACACCAGAACTTTTTGGATGACACATCAGCATTCACCAATAATCAACAACAACTATTCTCAAAAACATGCCTGGTTCTCACATGATTTTCAAAAGCTGCAGAGGCTACATGAGAATGGAGTGTGCTATTACATGGCCTCAGAGCCTCCAAAAATCATGTGAGAATGGGGCACACTTTCATGTGGTTTTCAGAGGCTGCAAAGGCTGGGAAAGAGTATCCTCCAAAGCTTCTTCAAGAATAAAGGCCTCATGCAACTCAGAGCTACCTTGAGTAAGCTGCAGGGACCTGTCAACATAAAAACATTGTTTGAAGCTAAGGGGTATGCAGCAGATCCTGGGAATCACACACATGATTGGACTGTATTTTAAAAACATAAATGAATATATAAAGAATTGTTTTGGGGGTGGGGTTGTGGGAGGTAATATATCAGCAAAGCCAAGTTAGGTATTTTCCAAATTTTTGACATGGTGAGCCCAAAAGGTTCACCATCACTGTTCTAGGGCATAGGAAGGAGAAGCCTTCAAAGGCCAAAAGTCAGCTGGGTGCCAATTGGCCTGGTGGTTGAGCTGAGGGACTAACCCTCCCATCTGGCTGCTGGGCTCTGTGCCTCATTGGCCATTTTAGCTATAGTTGGAGGAGAGCCAATTCATTTACCTCATTTGTGCAGCCTTTTGGATGTGGATTGGAGATGGGAATATTAACCAACTGCAAGTCTAGACGACTGTCAATATTCTCACTTTTAAACAGAAGGCAGAACTTTACCCCATAACTTTTTTCTTTTTTGCTTTCTATTCCTTTCGCATATGAAATAGGAGGGGAAAAGGATGGGAAGTAGCTGAAGAGCATGATCAACCACTTTTATCTTTCATAATCCATTTCTTTGGTTTTTGAGGAGGAGTTAACTTTAATATTACATGCTATTTCTTCAGTCTTCTTGTGTGTTAGAACATCTTCCTCTCCAAATGGGTTAAGTCCCAAGGTATAAAGAACAGAATGGAAAAGTTGCAAAGGTCATTACTCTGACAGTTAGATCTGTTCAAAAACATCTGTGATTCTCCATGTAGTAGACCTTTTTGCTTTAAGTACATATGTAAGACAAAATATTTATGAAATAACAAAAAAACGGCAGCTCAAATTTTGAATGCTGCCCTATGACAACAGTTAGTTGCTGGTTTTCCCACCAGATGACCCTGGTCAGATGGAAGAAAGATAGATGGCATCTTCCAATCACTATCCTGTATGAAACTATCATTATATCCAATTAGTCCAGCAACAATTGTAGGCCTCATTATTAAGGCATCACAAAAGATAGGCTGTGAAGCAGTGCCTTTCTTCAACATATTTTTCTCCCATCCTTGCTATGTGGATGAACTTTATTCATATCTTTTGTCCTTGAAAACTGTCTTTGCTTCAATCATGTATACAGTCTTTTAAAAAAAAAACTCCTGTCCTTTCTCTTTTTGAAGATTTAATCAACTCAATCCAACCTTGGCTTTTACAGTTTTCCTTCTCAAACCATTCACTCAGCCTTTGTGGACTTGTTTTACAGTTTGATTACCCTTCATTCTCTCTTTACAACCAAACTGAGAGGCCAAAAGGGATGCTTTTGCCAGATATCCCATGATGAAAAACATCAGATAATTTTAACTCTTTCTCTTATTTTCCCAGGATAAGAAATAGTCTAGAACGTCCATTAATTACGTCGAACTTAGGTCTACAAGAACTGTTTTCTAGTTCTTCTTACAGTAACTTGGACTATCTCATCAAAGTAATACACTTATAAAATTAAACAGTACCCAAGTCTGTGTACCTTCCAATCTCTTAGTCCTGAGATTTGACCGAACCGGTATATACTTCTTCAACCATCTGTATATAAGTAGACCAATTAGAAGGAGAAACTGTTAAGTGAAGATTATGTTGCATTGTAAGGTATCTTGAGTTTAAAAAAAAAGTTTATCCTTGAGCTTCACCGAATTTCCCCATTGTCTCTTTCCCCCCACCCCCCACCCCTTTAGGATGCTGAATTTCATAATTATGCCTTAGGTTTAATCCTTCATTATAATCTCTCATTTAACCAAGTAAAAAGCAAAAGAATTCAACTTGGCCTGATTCTTAAAGGTTATGTTCAGAATTTACTCAAATATTAAAAGGGAAAAAAAAACATGTTTTGCATAGTTGTAGCTAGAGGTTCATTTAAGGATTCAGAGTTTTGTGTGAGTCTGCTAATTCAATCAGTACTGGAGATAGTGATGAAAAGAAGGGCACTTATCCAAATTCTAATATGCTTGTGGGTCTATCCTTCCCACATAGACTGTGTTGTGCTAATTCTTAGCCAATCCCAAATATAATCAGTTGTACAGTGTCCTACAAGCTAATGAAAGGCAGCAGCAGAGTGGCTGAAAAAACAAGGCTTTGTATTTAAAAAACAAGTTCACTGTTAAGGCACAGAACACTGACAATTTGTGCAGTGTTTCTCAACTTCGGCAGTTTTAAGAAATATGGACTTCAACTCCCAGAATTTCCCAACAAAGGTTGAGAAACATTGATGTATACTACCCAAGGCACACCCAATACTACTTAACTGACTGATAGGCCAGTGGAGAAAGTGCTCATGTTTTAGAGATTGAAATGGATGATTGAGTGTTATAAAGACAAGCAGAATACCTGGGAGGAAATATTTCCAGAGTTGACAGTTGATTGACAAATCTAGCAGCTAAACAACAAGTAGTAAGGGGCAATCTCTGAGTGTAATCCAGTAACAGACCTCAGCAGCAAATGTGGGTAAGCCAAGAAGTGACCTCTAAATGTAATCTGTTGGCAAATTAAAGTACTTAAATGTAGGAAGGTATTCCCAGAGCATGAGATGCTGGCAAGCTCATTGTTAATGTAGGAAAATGGATTTCTAGGAGTAAAGCAACTGAAGTTATCACAGTATAAGGTCCTGAAGGTGTTTTCTTTCAAGAGGCCTTTTAAAACAAAGCACTGTTGGGACAGCCATGTCCTGAACAACTGAGAATCTCCAAAGACACAGCATAAGTCATGAATAAGGAAAGTGAGATTGTGTGAAAAGACACATCTCACTCCTAGTTGGGGACAACAAAAGTACATCAGTGTAGTTCTTTCAGTTCACACTTATGAGCCTGTCACTTGTTTTATCACACACTTTTAAGTATCCCCTTCCCACTGCCTTCATCTTGCTTTTCTGTTTCTCTTGATGTAGTCAACTCCCACTTCCACATAGTAAAGTGGACATAAGCATATTTTTATACGCAGCCATAAAAAACCTTTTGTAAGTAAGGAATGTCGTATAATGTGTGCTGATTGTGGTAAACGTATAGAATTTTAATGAGGGAGGTATAAGGACATAAAGTATTTATAGAATGGTTCCGTATTTCAAACTTCGACGTTTCCAGTCTTCGTTTCTCAGACTCGGTCTGGCCTGAGAGCAGTCTTTATATCACTGTAGGTGTGGGTCCGTCATGGAAGAAGCAACAAGAAGTTGATTACCATATAAGAGCAGAAGAAAAATATAGTTATATCCAGCCTACCATTTAAGGTGTCACTCTCCTGTGTTCAGGCCAGCTTGCCTTTAGGCCAATTTAAGAAAATCTTATCAAGACTGAGACACTTTGAGAGCAGGTGAAAAAATTTCTACCTGGACTGCAGGCTTTCATTGGAAATTACTCTGCTGCTGTGCCATCCCACCTTTTTGTTTTGAGAAAGTAGTGACCAATTGCTTTTCTTCTTGTGAGTAGGTCTTCCTGGACATATATCCTTTTGCATTTGTGCATGTCAGTGCATGCATATACATGCAGCCACAAGCAGCTTTTAAGCAATGCCTTGATTCCAGCCTGTGCTCTTATATTGCTTTACTTTTTTAAAAAATCTGGATTGCTGAAATAGCAGAGTGGTTAAGATCTTTGCTTAGCATACAGAAAATCTTTAATTAGCATGGAGAAACTCAACGGAAGGATTTCTTTAATTAGGATTTTTTCTTTGACTAGGTAACTTTTTTCCTCTTTGTTTTTCTTGTTTAAAAAGTCCAGGATTGTGATTTGGGATAGAAGACACTCCCAGTTCACAACTACTCCAAAGGAGTGGCAAGCTAAAGTCTTCTCATTTTCCATTCCTTCTCTCTTATATCCTTGGAAGATGGAAGCAATCTGACTCTCTTTCTAATACTTTCCCTTCACCCTTGGTTCAAAGCATGTTTAGGCACACATTGTTAACAGTTTTTGGATAGGTCATCATCCCATGGCTTCCTACAACTCAAGTAATAAGGGGAAAAAAAGGAAAGCCTTGGACTGATTACCTATTCTGGAAAAGAAAAATCATATTTTTTTCTCTTTGATTTCAAACCAGAAACTATCTCCGTGATAAATGAAGAATTTAACCACCATGTCATGTTAGCTGTGCTAGTAAAGGAGATAAATATTTGAAAGCATTGGCACAGATGAAGAGATAGTGGTACCTCTACAAAGAGAATAGAATAGAATAGAATAGAATAGAATAGAATAGAATAGAATAGAATAGAATAGAATAGAATAGAATAGAATAGAGCTGGAAGGGACCTTGGAGGTCTTCTAGTCCAGCCCCCTACTCAAGCAGAAAAACCTACACCATTTCAGACAGGTGATTGTCTAGTCTCTTCTTAAAAATCTCCAGTGATGGAGCACCCACGGTTTCTGGGAGTAGGCAGTTCCAGTGGTTGATTGTCCTCACTGTCAAGAAGTTTCTCCTTAATTCCAGGTTGCTTCTCTCCTTGATCATTTTCCAATCATTGTTTCTCGTCCTTTCTTCTGGTGCTCTGTTGAACAACCTGACCCCCTCTGCCCCTCAGATATTGGAATACTGCTATCATGTCTCCCCTATTTCTTCTTTTCTTTAGACTAGCCAAACTTAAGTCCTGCAGCTGTTCTTCGAATGTTTTAGCCTCCAGGCCTTTGATCATCTTAGTTGCTCTTATCTGATTTTCTTTCCAAACTCTCAACATCTTTTTTGTAATATGGTGACCAAAATTGGCTGCAGTATTCCAGGTGTGCTCTTATAGGACTTTGTAAAGCGGTACTTCATGTGATCTTGATTCTATGCCTCTGTTTATACAACCCAGGATTGTATTAGCTTTTTTGATTGCTGCTGCACACTGCTGGCTCATAGTCAAGTGATTGTCCACTAGGACTCCAAGGTCCCTCTCACAGTTACTGTTTTTAAGCCAGGTCTCACCCAATCTGTGTTTGTGCCTTTAGTTTTTCCTGCCTAACCGTAAGACTTTGCTTTTCTCCACATTGAAACTCATTTTGTTGGATAGGGCCCATTGTTCGCATTTGTCAAGATCTTTTTGGATCTGAGTTTGTCTTGTGGGGTGTTGGCTACTCCTGACAGTTTGATGTCATCTGCAAATTTGATGAGTTCCCCTTCAATTCCTTCATCTATGTCATTTATGAAGATATTGAAGAGTACTAGGCCTAAGACGGAACCTTGTGGTACCCACTGCTAACTTCTCTCCATGTAGTGCCATTTAAGACTACTTGTTGAGCACGGTTTTTCAGCCAGCTACAGATCCATCTGGTGGTGATGTTGTCTACACCACCTTCTTCTAACTTACCAATTAGTAGGTGGGGGTCTACTTTGTCAAATGCCTTATTGAAATCTAAGTATACCACGTCCACTGCGTTTCGCTGGTCTACTAGTTTAGACACTTTATCAAAGAATGAGATAAGATTGGTTTGGCATGATCTGTTTTTAACTAAGCCGTGCTGGCTATTAGTTATGACTTTGTTTGCTTCTAGTTGTTCACAGATCTGTTTTTTGATTATCTTTTTTAGGAGCTTCCCAGGTATTGATGTTAAACTGATTACTCTGTAGTTTCCTGGGTCCGTTTTTTTTCCCTTTCTTGAAGATGGGGACCACATCAGCCCTTTTCCAATTCTCAGGTACTTCCCCGGTGCTTCAGGATTTATGAAAGATGTGGTGGCATGGTTCTGAGATAACATCTGTTCTTTCAGAACTCTAGGATGTAATCTGTCAGGTCCTGGTGATTTATACTCATCAAGGTTGGATAGGAGTTCTCTTACCATTTTCTTGCTTATTTTCATTTTTGTTTCTAGTATGTCTTTTGCAGTGGGTTTTTTTGGTATGTTGGGCTATAGTTTCTTTTTGTGTGAAGACTGACGCAAAGTATGAGTTAAGCAGCTCTGCTTTTTCCCTGTTGCCTGTAATTTCCTTGCCATCTTCTCTCTTTAGTGGGCCTACTGTTTCCTTGACTTTTTTTTTGTTGTTGTTAATATGTTGGAAGAAACTTTTTTTTTTTATTGTCCTTGATTTCTGTTGTGAGTCCTTGTTCGTTCTGACTTCTGAGCTTTTGCTTTCCTGATTTCTTCTTTGCATGTTCTGGCTGTCTGCTGATAATCGGCCTTTGTTACGTACCCCTCTTTCCATTTTTTGTATTTGTTCTTTTTGTCTTTCAGTTTGTTAGAGAAATCTATATGCAGCCATGCTGGTTTCTTTTTGGATTTCTTATTTTTCTTTCTCAGTGGTATTGTGCTGGTCTGGGCTTTTGTGATCACATTTTTCAGAGTTTCCCATGCGTCTTGGGTTGTTTTCCCCTTTAGGATTTTCATCCATGGGATCTTTCCTAGGTTCTCTCTGAGTTTGTTAAATCGACTCTTTTGAAGTTTAGGACATTGGTTGGATTGTTTTCTATTGCTAGTGTTTGCATTATGTTAAATTCCAGTATGATGTGGTCACTTTCACCCAAGGTTCCGGCAATTTCAATTGTCTCTATCATTTCTTATCTATTTGTAAGGATTAAGTCCAGTATAGCTTTACGTCTAGTTCCCTCCTCCACCTTTTGGGTGACAAAGTTGTCGGCTAGGTTGGTTAGGAATCTGTTTGATCTCCCGGTCACTGCAGAGTTTGTCTCCCAGTTTATATCTGGATAGTTGAAGTCTCCCATTACTACTGTGGTATGTTTCCTACATGCATTTGTTAACTGGTTGGCATCATCTATTTCTTCTGATTGGTTGGGTGGCCTGTAATATACACCTATGGTAATGTCACTTTTTTCTCTTTTTATATTGACCCATATACATTCTGGAGAGGTTTTATCTTTGATCATATGCATTTCTGTAGATATGTAATGTTCTCTTGTATATAGTGCAACTCCCCCTCCTCTTTTTGTAGACCTGTTTCTTTTGAACCATTTGTATCCATCCATCAGTCCATTCCATTCATCGTCCCACCAGGTTTCTGTTATGCCAACTATGTCATACCCTCCCTCGTGTACTATTGCTTCTAGTTTGCCCTGTTTGTTCCCCAAGCTTTGAGCATTTGTATATAAGCATTTAAGACTTTTATGCCTGTCCATGGGTATGTTTCCTGCATCTTCTGATTGTTTTTTGAGTTTTTCTTTTTTTTCTCATCACTGCCTACCTCATTGTTTGATTTTTTTCTTGGGAATTGTGATTGGTTTTGGGTTCTAGAGATTCTAGAGATTGGTCACCCTCCCCCCCTCAGTTTTAGTTTAAAGCCCTCCTGATGAGTTGGGCCAGTCTTTTTCCAAGTACAGTTTTGCCTGTTTTTGTGAGGCGTAGCCCATCCCTTGCCAAGAGTCCTTCATGTAGGAAATGCAGTCCATTTATCAATGACCTACTGTGGTTAGCCAATAGCAAATTAAAGCTTTCTAGCTCATAGAGGCAGGAGCATTAGAGATGACATAAGAGGAAAATAGAGCAGAGAAATATGCCTTGAGATTGCTTCGAAGGTGAATATGGGATTAATAGAGAAACATCATTCATCCCTGCTCTTTAGAATTGATAGCCTGCTTGTTTTGATGATAGGGTAACCAGGTAATGTAGACTAAGCCCTAGGATTTAAGCCCTGGGGCTGTTACTTACAGCAAGCTAGATTGTTTATTTTTACAGTACAGTACACTCGTGTGCACTGATGATGTTACCTAGCTTGGTAATGAAACATCTGCAAGAAAGCACCCAAGAGAGTACCAAGGATTCCACAGTTCAGCTACAAATATTCTCTTCTATCAGTACACTCTTGTATCTGCAATAACAGCATCTTACTTTTCTAAACTTAGTACTTCACTCTTTCAATGGGTGTCCATAAAGGATATTAAGGCAGGGGAGGTAGGGTTGAGGGGAGGAATGAAGAAATATGTTTATAATGTTGCAACATAAACTCCACACCTTTTGCACCTGCACTGTGATTTTACATGCAAGCATGGAAGAGCAGAGCTTGCCTTATGATGTCACAAGGCATATTTAGTCATTTTGACAAATTTCTGCAGACTGATGCCCATCCTTCTTCTGCTGATGGCTCTTGAGTGCTGGCTGAGGTTCTAGACAGGGATTCATTGTTGTGCTTTAGTTGAAGCTCTGAAACAAATTACACAAGTGTCACTTGCTTGCTCTAATTTTGTGCAAATTTGCAGTTATGCAGTACATTTCCCTGTCAACTACAGCAAGCTTGGGCTTTAATATACTATTTTTTAATTCATTCTTGCTTCACATGATCTAACATTTTCTGCATTCATTCTCAGCCAACAGTTCAGCAATATATGCATACAAAAGTACATATACAGTTATCTGCCTAACCAACCTACCTTTAATATCACCACAAGCATTCCTTACTCATTTATCCATCCATTTATCCATTAAACAAACACCACACACATTACACATTGCACAGGGCGCACAATGTTCAATATCAAACAATTCATTAAGCATTCTATTTATTTCTGTCCAAGCTTTATTTTTACTGTATGCCATCCTTATCACATCCAACAGCCAGTTTTCAACTCTATATTTACACAAAACGATTCCATTATCCAAGTCTATTCATTTTATCTTTTTCAGGATCAGCAAAAGTACAATAAACTTTCTCACGTGAGTAAATTTCTCAATGACCAATTCAAGAGCAATTTTTTTTATTGCTTTCTGGGTTTACTGCTTTTATGAAGTTTTCGTTTGGTACCACTTCTGTGAGTCACCCAGAGTTTTGTCTTTTCTGATGAGTAGCTGTATAAGTCTCATACAGATAATCTTCATTTATCAACAATTGGGACCAGCAACTCCATCACTAAGTCCTGCAGTTGCTAAGCGAAAAATCACATGACCATATCAGACTTTTGACATCATTTCTGCTTCTATCTTTCAGCAAATCAGAGCAGATCATTAAGCAGAATATCTCATGAACACGACTTGCAATTTTACTGCTGCCTTCTCCCTTGACTCCAAAGTGGCACTTAGGTCATTTTGATTCAGGTGGCATATAAATTATTATTATTATTATTATTATTATTATTATTATTATTATTATTATTACTACTACTACTACTACTACTACTACTACTACTACTACTACTACTACTACTATTGTTGTTTTGTTGTTGTTGTTATGGCTGGTTGCACAGTCAGCCAGATGTTTAGACTGCAATTGGCATTTTTATCTGCCTATACAGTGCTTCCCAAGGATATGGGATAGTTCTTATTATTCTGGTCTAGTCTATCTAGTGAGGATGATGCAGGAGATTTAGTTATCAATTTCCACCAGTCCAATGATTCCTTAATTGCTAACACAGTTTTCCAATAATTAAAATGACACCTATATTCATGGATATCACCAGATGAAGTCATAGAAATCACATTGATTATATTATTTGTAGAAAAAATAGAAGAGATTACACACACACACACACACACACACACACACACACACACACAGATGTGGCCAGGAGATGACTGAGGAATGGATCATTAACTGTTCATGTGCAACATTCATGATATGACCTTGACCATATACCACTATTTTCAGGGAACTCATCAAGAATCACTTTAAGGTCTACAGCCCACAGTCTCACTGCTAGGGAATCAGAAGAACTGTGGAATGAAATCAAAATTGTTACGGATAAATATGATAAATAAATATGCCAAAGAACAAGAAATAGAAGAAACCAAATTGGATGTCCGAAGAAATGGCAGATATTGCCAAGAAGAGAAGAGAAAAGAAGAGAAATCAAAGTCAAGAAAGACAAAGATCTCAGGAAGAAAATTCACAAAGAATTTCTGAGAGAAGAGACAAGAAGCAGCATTGCAATAACATCTGTAAATATATTGAAGATGGAAAGAAATTTGGAAAAACAAAGAAATTCTTCAAAAAAAAAAAGGTTCCAACCCCGAATTATTATGCAAAAGAACACATAGCAACTTATACTAAGAAGATCAAACAAAAATGGAAGGATGAAAGGAGTTGAAATTCTGTACAGAATTTACTCAGCATCCAAGATACAGTAAAAGTTATTATTATTATTATTATTATTATTATTATTAATAATAATAATAATAAAGATGGAAGGGACCTTTTAGGTCATCTAGTCCAACCCCCTGCTCAGGCAGGATACCTTATACCATTTCAAACAAATGGCTGCAGTTTCTTCTTAAAAACTTACAGTGTTGGAACATTCACAGCTTCTGGAGGCAGGTTATTCCACTGATTACTTTTTCTTACTGTCAGGAAGTTTCTCCTTAGTTCTAGGTTGTTTCTCTCCTTGATTAGTTTCCATCTGTTGCTTCTTGTCCTGCCTTCAGGCACTTTGGAGAATAGCTTGACTCCCTCTTCTTTGTGGCAGCCCCTGAGATATTGGAACACTGCTATCATGTCCCCCCTCGTCCTTCTCTTCGTTAAACTAGACATACCCAATTCCAGCAGCCGTTCCTTATATGTTTTAGTTTCCACTCCCCTAATCATCTTTGTTGCTCTTCTCTGTACTCTTTCTAGAGTCTCAACATCTTTTTTATATTGTGGTGACCAAAACTGAATGCAGTATTCCAAGTGTGGCCTTACCAAGGCATTGTAAAGTGGTATTAACACTTCACGTGATCTTGATTCTATCCCTCTGTTAATGCAGCCTAGCACTTGTAGGGGAAGGAGTGGCAGAACCTGGGGGTGGCGTTAAAAGAAGGATCAGCCTAGGCCCTAGATAGAATCTCTATGTAGCCACAAGTGAGTCCACCCCCTGCCCCTTGAATTCTGTTGATCCTAACTCCTAGCAGATGCTAACTGTTAATTGAGAATATTAATCTCAGGCACAAAACATCAGGTGCCCACGTGAAAGTCCAATTAAACTGATTTATTGCCACCTGATCTTTCATGCCAGACATTTCTCTACTTATAAGAACCTTTAGTACTAGAAGATGAATTTATTTAATGTATGGCATATCATATACGGACCTGTAATATATAATAGCATTTCATCTACGTTTAAAAAAAGACATTAAAATATGAATGTTAAAAGTTTCTATATTCAGATACCAATGTCTAGAAGAGGAAGTTATATCAACATCCCAGTCACTACCAAGTCATACGGCTGCAAGAATTCATAAAATATCTACAGAAATATGGCAAGTAACAGAGGAAAAATCAGTATGGATTTTAACCAAACCGTGCCAGCAAATGTGGCCAAATCATTTTTAAATATTGTCTTATCGAACTCCCCCCTTGTGGATTGCGTTGTACAGCTTTTCTCAAAACTCTCCCCTGGTTCTTCTATTCTTACAATTCATGAGTGCAATATGTAATTAGCATCAATCTACACCTTTAAATGAACCCACAAAAATCTAGATGACACAAATTGATACTTTCTGACATACATTTTATACATTTATAATTCATCCTGTACCTTCATCTCCCTTCATGCATTCATCACTTCCATTCCATTCCATTCCCTCTTTATTCATTTTCCATTATGTCATTGCACGCTCTTTATTATTTATTTTTCGTACATTCCAGATCACAGTCTTCTACTGTATATTGTGATATCCTTACCAAATAGGCCCAAAGATATTGACCTTTGCCATCCATCATACCCTTGATCAATCAAAGCTTTGACCTAATAAATGTTAGTAAAAGTAACATTAGTAAGCTATCAGTCTTGGTAATAACCATTCCACATGCAGCATTCCCACCATATTTTAGCACAGCTTTGTCCCAAGTATGCTCATGTCATCCTATAAAAGCCAAAATATCTAATCCAGAAATTATTTTCAGTACCAACACATCGTTGGATCCTCCCACCAATTAGCCCTAGCACTAGCACTTAGACTTATATACCGCTCCATACTTTACAGAGTCAGCATATTGCCCCCCAACAATCTGGGTCTTCATTTTACTGACCTTGGAAGGATAGAAAGCTGAGTCAACCTTGAGCCAGTCAGGATCGAACTCCTGGCTATGGGCAGAGTTAGCCTGCAATTCTAACCACTCCAGTTCTTAGAAGGTACATACAGTATATTGAGACATGAATAACACAAGGAAAGGTTTTATATATCATAATAGACCATACAACATTGCACATAAAATAATTATATCAAGTGAAATGTCTGGCAATCTTCCCAACACGTATTAAGGCCTAATGATAATTCTTGATTGTGGTTGTATGTCACTCCATTGAACATCTATTAGAGAGCAATAGTGGAAACTGTCATCACTTACCGTGCAATGCAACATGCCATTAATTTGCCAGGTAATGCTGGTCATAACAAGTTAGACAAGCTCCAAAAGTCTATATGAAGCTGTACAATAAAGCCAGGAGGTAAGCTGCCCTCACAGGGCCCACCATACAGTTCCTACAGTTGGAGAGATAAAGGTGTCTGCCTCAAGCATAACTTAGATAGAAGTGCAAATGGATGTCAAAGCCCATCTATATTAACAAACAACAATACATCTGGAATTTCTAGAATGTTTATTTTGAAGATGCTAGCTTGGATTTTACCTTGTAGCCTAAGTTAGGACCAAAGGGATCTATTCAAACAGAAGTTACTCCTCCAATGGCAAAGTTTAAACTTTTCTGCAGGAGGGATCCTTAGCAAAACCCAGAGTTTATTATGGTAGGACAAAAAAGCATCAGATTAATAAATCCTTGTCTTGGGTCTCCTTTACAGAGAAAAGAGCAAATTGGGAACAGGGAGGAAAATTGGAGTTGTTAGGCTATTTTAGTAAATAAATAATGAACAGCCTCCAAAGATCTATAATGAAGCTGTACCATAAAGCCAGAGAGTCAGACTCTCACTCAAACAATAACTACAATATACTGTATGTACTTAGAATTCTGTGACTACAATGGTCCATATTCTAGTGTTTCAAGAAAAAGAGAAAACCTTTGTCCACATTAGCTATAATTCTCTAGAGTCTGTTCATTTTCTCTATATACTTATCATTTTTCTAAGCTAGGGAGCTCCTAGCTTTATATTCTTTTTTATTCTTCTTTTACAGAGAAATCAAGCGCAGGAAATCAGAAGTCCAGGCAGTTCAATTGAATATATAGGGTTTTTGTATACTAAAGATCTCTACAAGAATCTGGACTACTAACGCAAGTTGGCGGTAGAGAAGAGTCAACAGAATTCAAGGTGGGCTGAACTTAGATATTTTGTGGATGCAAAGGGACTTGAGACTAATGACATGTTTGACTCCTCTCAGCCTTAGCCCGATTATCTCCTACTTCTTGTTCATCGTTTGCTCTCATCTATCCTACATGCTTGTTTCTGGATGGTGATGAACAGATGCACAGGTTTCTGGATGGTGATGAACAGATGCACAGATGTGTCACTATCTCTGAGATACAGAGATAGTGACACATAGGCAACAATTTGCGGAGGCACCTGCTCATATCAATGAGTTTACACCTCTCTTACCCTATGAAGGGAGTAAAAAAAAATCAGGATGGAGGCTCACAACCATGTGGTCAAGTCCCCATGTTGATTGGTCACTGCAAGTTCAAAGAAAGTTTCTTTTGACATCTACAAATTTTTTGTGCCAATAATGGCTTTGCTCAGCTTAAACTTTAGGATAGTTTGGACTTCTTAACTTCATGAAGTTTGTCGGGTTGAGACACTGCTGATGGTTTATTATGTGAAAGACCTGCTTAATCCTTTATTCCTTTCCAGATAGTTAGCAGAATAGCTTAGATGTTTGTCGGTTTACTCATCAATAAATACTATGATCAGCTTTCACAGTTTGAGCCCCAGGAAAAAAAATCATTTGAACATGTAGTTGTCATTACTAAATCAAAAGAGGTGGCATTATAGACTTTCTGGCTACATATATGTATTCCTTCTGCAAAGCCAGAAAGAAAAGAACAATCATTTCAGTAAAAAAAAATCACCATAAACATAGAACAAAATCACATGTTTTGACTCCAGTTGTGTATTGAAATTTATTTTTTAACAGTACAAGCTTTTATAATGTGTAATATATACTGTTTAGAACACTGATATTTTGCCTTCCCTTCATTTGTTTTTTTTTAAAGCTGCAAACATATCTATCAAAAGCCCATGTAAAAACAAAGGTCTTCATCAACTTCCAAAAAGTTGCCAGTGAAGAAGATTTTGATTTACTGACTGATTGATTGATTCAATGTGCTCCCTATCTCACAATTGCAACTCTGGACAGCAAACATAAGATCAAAGCCAACTACTGATAAATAAATCAAGGTATTTTACAAAGCACCTGAAGGCAGGATAAGAAGCAACGGATGGAAACTAATCAAGGAGAGAAGCAACCTAGAACTAAGGAGAAACTTCTTGACAGAACAATTAACCAGTGGAACAACCTGCCTCCAGAAGCGGTGAATGCTCCAACACTGGAAGTGTTTAAGAAGAGACTGGACAGCCATTTGTCCAAAATGGTATAGGGTTTCCTGCCTGAGCAGGGGATTGGACTAGATGACCTCCGAGGTCCCTTCCAACTTTATTATAAATAAAGAATAAATAAATAAATAAATAAAAACAACAGTCAGCACTGGCACAGAAGGGCGCTCTGGAGTAGAAACCCAGCCATGGAAATGGCCTAATTTGAACCAAATCAATTTCAGAGTCTGTTGGTATGTGCAAGAAAGCCTGTACACCTTGGCACAGCACCTTGGCACAGCAAATAAAAAGAGCAAAACAAAACTTTTTTGAAAATGCAAATAAACCAGGAAGATGGTTAGCTTATAAACTTAAAAAACAGAAGGAGAAGAAAATGATAAATAAATTAGTAGATAAAAAAGGTGGTCTACAATTTAAAAATGAAGAAATAAAAAAGGAAAATTAAAGAATACTATAAGAAACTTTATGATATAGAAGAAATTCCAAGAGAGAGAATGATTCAATATTTGAAAGGAAATAACCTTCCAAAAATTCCAGAAACTTATAAGACCACGGTAGAGGAAAAAATAACAATGATGGAAATAACAAGAGGCCATAAGAAAACAAAAAAAATGAAAAAAACACCGGGACCAGATGGACTACCAGAGGAGTTATACAAAACCCTACAAGATACACTAAGTCAGGGGTAGGCAACCTTGGCTCTTTTATGACTCATGGACTTCAGCTCCCAGAATTCCTGAGCCAGCACAGCTGTTGAAAGATGTTTGCAATGAACTCTTGTTGGAGGCTAAACTTCCAAACACGTGGATAGAAGCAAATATCACTTTACTACCAAAAGAAGATGCAGATTTGACACAGATAAAGAATTACAGACCGATATCATTACTGAATGTGGATTATAAAATCTTTACTTCAATAATGGCAGAGAGACTGAAATGATACTTAACTGAATTTATACATTCAGATCAGAATGGTTTTCTACCAAAGAGACAAATTAAAAACAATCTAAGAGTGATAATGGATGTATTAGAATACTATGGTGTGTCTGATTTGATGGGGAGAGGGACGAGGGGGGACATGGTGGCGGTGTTCCGGTGTCTCGGGGGCTGCCACGGAGAGGAGGGAGTCGGGCTGTTCTCCGGGGCGCCTGAGGGCAGGGCAGAAGGCAGCATATGGGGGCTGTTCAGGGAGAGAGGCAACTTGGAGCTAGGGAGAGACTTCCTGACAGAGCAGTTGGCCAATGGAACAACCTGCCTCCAGAAGGGTGAATGCTCCAACACTGGAAATTTTTAAGAAAAGACTGGACAGCCATTTGTCTGAAATGGTGTAAGGTTCCTGCCTGAGCAGGGAGTTGGACTCGATGACCTCCAAGGTCCCTTCCAACATTATTATTATTATTATTATTATTATTATTATTATTATTATTATTATTATTATTATTATTATTATTATTATTATTATTATTATTATTATTATTATTATTATTATTATTATGTTTCCTGGCAATTTATGATTCAACAATTACAAATAATGAATTTTGGACAGAATTTTATAAATATGATAAAAACGATACACAAACAGCGAAAGTGATTGTGAATGGAGAGTATACGGAGAACTTTGAGATAAGGAAAGGCACAAGGCAAAGATGTCCACTATCCCCGCTGTTATTCATTTTCACTTTGGAAGTTTTGAATAGAAATATTAGACAAGATATATAAATTAAAGGATTAGAAATAAAAGATGAAATATATAAATTACAAGCATTTGCTGATGATCTGGTGTTTATTTTAGAAGAACCTTTGGAGATGATTCCTAAACTATTGGGAAAGATAGAACAGTATGGAGAAATGGCAAGACTGAAAATAAATAGAGAAAAAACTAAAATAATAGTTAAAAACCTTACAGATAGGTAAAAAAAAAAGACAGAATAGTTAAAAGGCTAAATATCTGGGGATACAGTTAACGGCAAGATGTTCAACGATAAAAGAAGATAATTACACAAAATTATTGACTCAAATAAAACTGGATTTGGAAAAATGGAAAAACTTGCAACTGTCAATATTAGGAAGAATTGTCACAGTGAAAATGAATTTACTACCGAAAATCTTATTTCTATTTCAAACAATACCTATAAAATTGGAGAAATTTTTTTTGAAGATTTGAACGCACTAATTTTGAAATTTATTTGGCAAAGAAAGAAAGCTAGAATTAAGCAGAAATTGTTACAAGATGCCAAGGAAAATGGAGGATTTGGCCTACCGGAGTGGGTTCTATACTATCAAGCATCTGTATTAACATGGGTAAAAGAATGGATAATTCTTAAAAAAAAATGTTGTTATATCTGGAGGGGCATGATTTACATTTGGGGTGGCACACTTTTTTATGGTATGGGAAAAATAGAGTTCATAAATATTTCCAAAATCATTATATAAGAAATGCACTGTTAACAACATGGGGAAAAATAAAGAGTAAAATATATTTAAAAATTCCAGGGTGGCTGTCAACAATGGAAGCATTTGTACACCCAAATTTAGTGGACTTTGAAAAAATCTGGACATATAGAGATATTCTAAACTCTGAAGGAAATTTAAAATCTAGACAAGAAATGGAAAATCAGGGTGTCAATCTAACGTGCTAGACATATTTACAAATACAAACTAGATATGATAGAGATGTTAAAATGTATGGATTTTATAAGGAACAAACTGTGTTTGATAAGACATTGTTGACTTCAGATGAAAAACTAATTAAGAAAATGTATAATTTTTTATTAACTTTAGAAATGGAAAGTGAACAAGTTACAGAAACAATGACAAGATAGGCGAAAAATTTTGGTTATAATATAGAATTAGAAAAATGGCAACATTTATGGGAAAGAAACTATAAATTGACAACGTCAACTTCCTATAAAGAAAATTTATACAAAATGTTTTATAGATGGCACTTGCCACCAGCAAGATTAGCAAAAATATTTAAAAATATGTCAGATAGATGTTGGAAATGTAAACATAAGTCAGGCACGTATTATCATGTTTGGTGAACATGTGATAAAGTAAAGAATTATTGGAAAAAGATACATACTTGGCTAGAACAGATGTTAGGAGAACATGTTGATTTTAAACCTGAACTTTTTCTATTAGGTATAATGCCAGAAAAGACTAATAAACAAAGCTTATACTTGACTTTGCATGTCACAACAGCGGCAAGAATTATATTTGTGCAACACTGGAAAAATGAAGGAATACCGTCAGATGAAGAAATAATTAAAAAAAATACTAGAATGCGCAGAGATGGACAGATTGACTATGAGACTGAAAGAAAAAGAAGAAACAGACTATTATCAAACTTGGGATTTATCTTACCATTGGTTGGAAGAAAGAAGAAAGCATTAGGTATTAAATATGTATTAGCATGTAAACTCAGACAGCATGTTGGTTGAAAAATTACTATCGTATGTAAGGAAAAATGAATAAAATAATAATAATTTTAAAAAAAATAACAGAAAGCCTGTATATGTTGTTTCAATAAAAAGTGTAGGTTCTTGTAGAAGTCTTTTGTAGATCCTTATCTTAAATTATTCAGGGCTTTTCAGATATAATAAGAGGAATTCTTAACACCAAACTGATTGTTCAATGAGAGGGTTGGTACTGCATAGGATTTCCTGGTTAACAATGGCAGCCTTACTCTCATGTACAATGCTGGGTGATCATGCCAGAGTGGTAACATGTACCATGCGCACTGTGATCACTCCACAAAGCAGTTCCACACTTGACTAACAAGATTAGATTTGAATCCCCTATCACCAACCCTTTGACTTAGTCTGCATGGACCTTTTCTACACCTCAGTCTTTTGGTGCTTCCAAATCCACAAAGGGTTTTATTTCCTTTCTGATGAATATAAAAGAGGATCCATTGAAGAATGGTAACCTTTTGAAGCTGATTTTTTTGCTTAGGAGGAGCTGGGCGGAAGAGTTTCTCTGTGCCTATAAAATTAGCATGCATGGATAGTTATTATACAGAAAAAGCACAATATATAGCCCACGTAGCCCATACAGAATGTTTGCATATAGGGCAAGCTGTAAATATACTTGACCTTGCTAACACAGACGGGCAGATCTCTTGCACATTCTCAGATGAAGCAAGAAGCCAGCTGTGTTTTAAAGAATCAAATCACAAAGCTTTGGTATTCCTAGAAACTTCTGTCTCAAAAGGCTGGGCAAGGACTTGATGGTGCCTCCCAGTAAAGAGAAACCAGACCATATTCTGGTGCTTCCATTTCCTTGACAAAAAGAGTCAGAGACCACAAATTTATAATACGTTTCTCTCAGGTTACTCATCTCTCATATTTCCTAGTTATACCGATATTTTTTTTAAAAAAATGTGCATAGAAATACAGGTCGTGTTTCCTTTGGCAAATACCAGCTTCTTCTATGAGAAGTGGCAAGGTTTTTTTTTTTTCCTGTTTTCTATTTCCTCCCAACTCCTCAATTCTTTCTTGGTATGTCCTTCTGAGGTGGGAAGCTGTGACAACTGCAGCAAAGGTATACAGAAAATCCTCACTCTCTGCTGCTGTTTAGTGGTTAGATGGATATTTTCAATCTAGCTATTGTACAGGCAGACCTGGGTGAGCCAGCACCTCATTCAGTGATCATTTGCACTTATTGTGATGACGAAAAAGTAACTTCATGTTGCACATATGACTTCCATGGGTGAATAAAGCAAAGGAAAGCTGAAGTAGGTTCTACATTTAGGCAAGAAAAACCAAATGTACAGGTATAGTATAGCAGGTACCTTGCTCAATAGTAGTAACTGTGAGAGGGATCTCGGAATCCTAGTGGACAATCACTTAAATATGAGCCAGCAGTGTGCTGCAGCTGCCAAAAAAGCCAACACAGTGTTAGGCTGCATTAACAGAGGGATAGAATCAAGATCACGTGAAGTATTAATACCACTCTACAATGCCTCGGTAAGGCCACACTTGGAATACTGCATCCAGTTTTGGTCACCACGATGTAAAAAAGATGCTGAGACTCTAGAAAGAGTACAGAGAAGAGCAACAAAGATGATTAGGGGACTGGAGGCTAAAGCATATGAGGAACGGTTGCTGGAATTGGATATGTCTAGTTTAATGAAGAGAAGGACGAGGGGGGACATGATAGCAGTGTTCCAATATCTCAGGGGCTGCCACAAAGAAGAGGGAGTCAAGCTATTCTCCAAAGCCCCTGAGGGCAGGACAAGAAGCAAGGGATGGAAACTAATCAAGGAGAGAAGCAACCTAGAACTAAGGAGAAACTTCCTGACAGTTAGAACAATTAACCAATGGAACAACCTGCCTCCAGAAGCGGTGAATGCTCCAACCCTGGAAGTTTTTAAGAAGAGACTGGACAGCCATCTGTCCGAAATGGTGTAGGGTTTCCTGCCTGAGCAGGGGATTGGACTAGATGACCTCCAAGGTCCCTTCCAACTTTATTATTATTATTATTATTGTTGTTGTTGTTGTTGTTGTTGTTGTTGTTTCACTTAGCAACCGCTTAGCTTAATGACCAAGTTACTGGTCCTAATTGTGGTCACTAAAGGAGGACTACCTGTAGCCCCCACAGGCAATCATATACCAGAAGATTGTCTTTATAATTCATGTGCATAAAATGAGACAGAAAGAAGCTATTCTTTTACAGAATCCCAGTCCTTTCGTGATGGCAACTACATCTTACATGCAATTGTCTTGACTGGGCAAAGCCACTCAGAAAGCTTCGGTGGCTCTGGATGGGCTTGATTTGGCTCCAGGTCCTCTCTGTGAAAGAGTGCCATTTGGGGAGTTCCTTGTCATGGCCCCAGTCCTACGGAACACCTTCTTCCTGGAGATTCAGATGGCCCTGAGCTCGTCAGTCTTCTGGCAGACTGTGGAGACCTAGCTTTTCCCCCAGGTACTTGAGCCAGACTATTAGTGGAACCCAGCAAGATTATGTGGGACACATGTGGATCAGTGATGGGATTTAGCCGGTTCGCACCACTTCGGCAGAACCGGTAGCTAATTGTTTGTTGCCCAGGCCCAGAATGGACTTCCGGAAGCGGCATCCACACAGAGAACCTGTTGTTCACATATTTGAATCCCACCACTGATGTGGATGAGGTTTTTATTGTAGTGCCTTTTGACACTTTGTTTTACAAATTATTTTTGTCTGAGGCTTTTATTCATTGCCCAGAGTTCCATTGGTAGATGGACAGCCGTTTACATTTGCTGAACTTTAATTTGTCTTGAAACTATAGTCCTCAGGAAATGTTTGCACTAGGCCATCCAGTAATATGGTGGGGGTTTTCCCTCCACTTTCTTTTGAGCTCTTCTCAGCAACCCACCCTTTGGAGAAGAGTGGCTGGTCTCTTAACCTCCTGCCTTGTCCTGGATTTGTTTCTGGGTGGTTGATGTTCAGCATCATAAATAGTCCAAGTAGCACAAGCAGTGGGAGTTGGTGAGAGGGCAAAAGGCAAGGATGCTGTTGAGCCTGGAGACGGCTTAGACTAAGCCCTATATTTGTGTCTCCCACACTGCCCTGCTTGCCTGATTCCAGTGCAAGGGAGGCATAACAAGGCAAAGTGTAGCAATCTTTTATCCAGGACACCCAGCGCTTGAAGTCTTCAGCTGAGACAGATCAAAAACAAGAAACAAAAGAGGAACATTTGGTATATTTCCCTTGACTCAGTTCAAAATGGGCTACCTGTTTCATAAGGTTTCCCAGATAGTGTTCAGGGAAAAAAAAGTGTCTGTTGGCCAAGAATTCTCTTCTAGCATGTAAAAACAGTGCATGGATGTAATGTTCCAAACATTTCCTAAAAATTATATTTTGTTTCACCTCCCAAAGCCAGCACATGCGCTCACTCCTACAAGCAGCCAACTATAAAATGGGGGTTTATACATCAGTGGAACAATGGAATCGTATTATTTTTTTTACAGACAGTGCAAACAAACCAGACAACAGAATTCACCCAAAGAGGAAAAAAATGTTCCCCAAACAAAAAGTTGCTCTTTTCAATGTACTGCGCAGAGCATTCACAGTGCTCAGTGAGAGATGCGTCAGGGAAAGGAGGAATCGGCAGCTCCTTCTCAAAACAGAACGTTTGAACGTGGCTTGACAGTGACAAGCACAGAAACAGAATTAACACCAGGTCCTGGAGAAAGAGAGCGAGGATGTCATAAGGTGAGCGAACACCGTGACCTATAATGCTGAGCACTATGAGCTTAATATTATGAATCAGACAAATTCCTGTGTCCTCCTTCTGTCATAACTTCGGGCTGCATAAAGAAAAAGCAGATTAAAGTCAGGAAGGATTTATTTACGAGTTCTCTCTTATTCTTTACCTTTGTATACCTAAGCAATAAATGCTACTTTTGGACTTTTCTCAGCTGTTTTTGAGGTGGGAAGAGCATTGTCATTTCAGCATTACGCCATTCTGCTACTGTGCCCATTTCAGCCTTCCGCTAAACTTTAGAAAGACAACAGCAGACTGGAGGGTGATGAAGAATTGAAAAGCAGGGGAGTGCCAGCATTGAATAGTCAATAATGGCCAACTACTGGTCATCTCATTTCACCTATACCAACTGATGTGAAACAGATTGTATATATCTTGTGATTGCCCCAAACCTTGGTGGTTTAAGATGGAAAACACTCCCTTAATGTGGCTAAAAATGGGCTGGGGATGAGTTGTAGGCAAGAGACCTGGCAGAAAAAATGAGATGGCCAGATTATATTTGTTAAAAAAATAATCAGAATAAGTAGATAAATGATATCCACACAGAATGTATAATTATCAGGCTAGGTAGAATTAGGGGAAAATACTGTGTGAGATGTAATATGTGATTGCTATCACAAGAAAAAAGATAACCATGTGAAAGGGAATAAAGTGCTGGTAGAAGTAAAATACTTTTAGGAAGATACTAGTAAAAAATTTTTTTATCAAGATGAGGCTCAAAAATAGGAACAAAACAAGTCACATCTTGGTCCATAACAGCATTGGAAGTTATTGAACAGTTAACATGAGAAACAGAGCTGGAGACCAAGTTTATCCTGAAACATAGATACCAGTCTCCCAGAACAAAGGAAAAAGATCTTTATGAAGGGACTTCTGTTATCAAAAAATTGGTCTTTGCAACTAGGAGATCAGAGTTAGAAGATTATGATCAGGATTCTCAAAACTCTCTGTGCCACAAGATCCTCTTCAGTCATGTAGCCATGTGAGGTAACCTCATCAGTGTCTCTATCCATAAATTCTGACAAAGCAATTCAAAAATGTCCTGCAGCCTTTTCATTCTTGGCTACCTCGAAGCACAAACATCATGTGATCTGCCATGAACCAATCCATATCCATTCTCTTTCCCTCTAAGCATGTGCTACCATTGGAAGTTATAGACGGGAAGGCCAACTATTTAAAAAAAGAAGATGAAAGAAATCAGAAGTGACCACTCGGAAGCTATTCCTCAGTGGTATTTTACCATTCCTGTGAAGGTGGAACACAGACAAACGTTGCAATTATAGTTTGACCATGTTACCATGTGGTAGAGTAACACTTGGGCGGTATGAAGCAAGAGTTCCTCTTGTGGGGACAACAGCTGTACACAATGTCTGTAGAGTCACCATGGTTTAAATGAAATTTTCAGCTTGGCTGCAATTTGTTGTGACCTAAATCAGAATCAGAAACATATCAATTTAGCTCCCCAAAACAGACCATAGTTTAATTAAATTAAATTCAGAACTAATCCAAAGTGATACAAAACATTTTTGCTTAGTTCTAATCAAAGATTATATACAATATAGGGCAATGGCAAAGAAGATGCCAAAATATCCTTGTACGTCAAACAGTGGCCTAACTACTAAGAAAAGAAAAAGAAACTGGTGTAACTTGCTCTACCAAAATTCTGATTTAAAGACTCAATTTTCAAGGAGGTGTTTCTCAAAATGCCAATGAAAATGTAGAACTGGAGGGATGCTGTTTAAATTTAATTTTTCCCTTCCAAGAAAATTTATTGCTAAATAAATAAATGGGTTGAATATTGTTTACCTGCCATTTCTATCCCATTACTTCCTGCATGGTGCTTTCCCTCTTTAGGGCTTTCAAAAGATAATTGATAGGTGTGCCAACCCACTGAGTGGAGAGAGGGCACGGCAACTCATTTTAGTTTGTATCCTTATTGTTTTTCTGTCTTTTGTGACCAAGATTTTGCTTAATAAGTTTTAAGATGCCCAACGGATGTTTTAAAAGAAACATGCCAAGAAATAATTAAAGTCATTGCAAGACTCATGGCCTTGATAATACAAAACAATTGTTATGTACCATTATCTTGCAACAGTGCATAGCTGGGTTTGTTGGGTTTTGTACTTACCTCCACACTATAACACTGACATGGTGCTATTTCTTGCCCCTTTCCTCTCTAAAACATATTGAAGTTGGAGGTGTAGTTGTCTTCAATTACAATTACAATTACATTCTGTCAATCCAGAATGCCAAGTACAAGCAGGAACATTATGAGTAATGTGTGCTCTTCTGGCTGATCAATCAATGAGTTGCAAAATTATACAGTAGCTCCGTCAGTACTGCCCTGCCTCCTTAATTTCAGCAAACTCCTAGAGTTAAAAATAAAATAGTCAGTACTGCCCTGGTCCCTTATCCCTACCCCATTTAAAATTCTATGCCCTAAGCTACCAGCTGGTGGTATCTTTTATCTATGGGCATTTGTCTGAACTATAGATATGAGGTCAAAATTTCCTTATTGTCAAGACATTGTTATTTCTGCATATAAATTCCCACTGAAAGTTATGCTAATAACCCAATACTCTCATTTGACAGCCAGCTGATTTTCCCAATGGTGACAACAGTGACTGTAGGTCACATTGTAGAGTCTTTCTATTCCTTTCCCCAGTTGAATGAAAGTGTTAATCACCCATCTTGAAGACAACTGCTGATTGTACTAGCATGAAATGTGATAAATGTGATAAATAAAGTCATTGGTTGATTCTTCCAATTGGTTGATTCTTCATTGCTCTCTTGCCTGTTCCCTTCCTCATTAGCTGGCAGGAAAAACATCTGCCATTCACAGCACCAAAGCAGGAATAAAACAGGTCTCCAGCAGCATTCCATTCTTTACCTCTAAGCTCTTGTTTTGCCTCTCCTCTTACACCCTATTTGCTCTCAACAAACCTTTCAGAAGCTGACCCTGGCTTCCCCTTCAACATAATGGTAACCGTTTCAACATTGGTACCCCTAAAGATGACTTAAACCTGCCTCTCTCAGAAGCTGGGATGAGATGCAGGGACCACCACAGGAATGCAGCAGAAAAAAATAAATAGGCATTTTTGGACCATGGTTAGGTGCAGATGGGGAAAGGCTGTACATGGGGATTGTAGCAAGGGGGAATGAAAAGACTTGCCTGAGCCTGAGGATGGGGATAGGAGTGGTTAAGGCAAGATTTTGCTACAGGTTGGTTATGTAAACGGGGAAACACAGTTGTTTTCCAGGATTGTGAATACTTAGAAACTGACTAGATGATCAAGATCTGTCTGGTTGATAAGACTGCCTATGAAATCTTCTGGAGAGCTCAAATTTCTGGTCAGGGAGATAGAGTGAGGCAAGTGTTCCCAGAATGGGATGATGGCTTAAACTCACACCCCACAAAATGCCAGAATGACAAAATGCCAAATGCCAGTTACTCATTTCCACTTAGATACACCCCAGCTCAAAGAAATCAGACTTGGCTACACTGGGAGAATGGTGCAGCGGCAATACTAGATTACTGTATTTCAGTGCCTTCGATGAAAGAGGCCTAACTTGGAATAAAAACAAGCTTTTCCCCATATTTCACTATCATCCAGCTCTTATTTGGCATCTGGCAACTGGTTTTAGTAGCCTGATTAAAAATTAATCTGAGGCTCTATACACTGAAGGCAGACATCCTTTTATCTCAGAGGGAACAAGGAACATGTATCTCCCAGCCCCATCTTTATAGGTCCTGGGATCATCCATGATCACACCAGTGAAATTCAGTAGCCAATTTTCAATGGAGGAATTTTTGTTCAATTTCAGGTTTTCTTTCTCACATGCTGTGCGTGTGTGTGTGTGTGTGTGTGTGTGTGTGTTTCTGTGTGTAAATCATTAAGAAACCAAACAGGTAATGCCTGTTTTACACTGGACACTCCATTCCAATTACCCCGCTCATTGCAGCCATGTCATTTATATGATTTTCCCCACTGCTCTCAAATCTTTTTTAAGACAACAGAAATGTATTGCCAATTTCTATTGGATTTCTATTACCTCTATTCCCTGCCATTTCCATCATCTGACTTCCTTCCGAAGGTAATGGAGACAATGCCTAACAACATTTGATATCTTGATGCTCCCTCTACCATTGTTTCCTATAATTTCCTTTCTTAATTAAACTTTATGTCCAAGAAATCCATTAAAAAAACAACTATATGCTGCCCCATTGTAATGGAGGAGTATGTTCCTGGGATGGATAAGCAAAACACTCTGGGTGTGTGTTGCAAGAATATATATCCCCAGGAGATAAGTGGGACCAGCTGGGAGTAAGTGTGAAGGCCATCCTAGATGCCCAGGCATCTACATTGAGCAGCGATGATACGGAGGCAGATGATCACTTTAGTAACAATGGCACTGGCAAAGAGTTGCCTTGAGATGAGAGGGGTGATAAACAAATTTAATAATAAGTAAATATTTTATACTAAGTGGGAGAAGGCAATGGGCAATCACTCCTCTGCTTTAAACAGACAAACACATGGATTGATAATAATAAAGTGAGTCATAATATGGGACCAGATGATGGCTCCTCAGATCAGATGGAAACATGCTACTGAAGAAGACCTGGGATCATTTGGTGTACTAATTGTGATTATGAGGTCGCTAATTCAAAGACTTCCAAGACTAGCACCAATGATGTTACCTGGTCAGGTATCGAAACATCTGCAAGCAAACGACCAAGCTCAGAGAGCACCAGGTTCAACGCCGGGCTACATATATTACATTGAATGGATTTCTTTTATACTATGCATCACAGATTAATAATAATAATAATAATAATAATAATAATAATAATAATAATAATAATAATAATAATAATAATAATAATAATAATAATAATAATAAAGTTAGAAGGGACCTTGGAGGTCATCTAGTTCAACCCCCTGCTCAGGCAGGAAACTCTATACCATTTCAGACAAATGGCTGTCCAGTCTCTTCTTAAAAACTTCCAGTGTTGAAGCATTCACAACTTCTGGAGACAGGTTGTTCCAATGGTTAATTGTTCTAGCTGTCAGGAAGTTTCTCCTTAGTTCTAGATTGCTTCTCTCCTTAATTAGTTTCCATCTGTTGCTTCTTGTCCTGCCTATTACTTAGCTTTGTAGCAGTAACAACCAGAGCTACTTGTTAACAATGTTGATTATTATTCTAAATAAATAAATAAGCCAACAAACCTCAAGAATGACACTGTCCAAAAGATTGGAAGAGGCCAGTCCACATATCAATAGCAAGGAAAGGAGAGTTAGTAGACTGTGCAAGCAATTGGTGCAATATCTTTAATTTCACACGCTAACAAAATAATGCAGGTTAGTGCAGGGGTGTCAAACTCGCGACGTCACGTGACATCGCGCAACATATCGGGCCGGTTTTGCCATTGCCGGCAATGGGGTGGGCGCGGCTTCAGTATGATGAAACTGGCCTGCGGGCCGGCAGTTTGACACCCCTGGATTAGAGCCTTCCACAGAAAAGGAGATTCCAGATGTTCAGCTGACTTTTAAAAAGGCTGAGGAACATGATACATTATCACTGATGTACCCTGAATAATTGAGAAAACCAAAGAAGTCAGTTTGTAGCTGAATTATAAAAAGGCCTTTCATTATGTTAAGCTGTGGACGTCCTTATGAAACTGGGAATCTCAGAACATCTTATTGTCCTCATGTAAAATTCTACATAGGACAGAAAGCCATAGTCTGTAGGGAACATGGCGAAATACTTACTCTAGGGTGGCAAGGCTGAATCTTTTCCCCTTATTTGTTCAGAGTGTATGTTGGATAAATATTAAGCTAGCCTAGAAGAAGATGAGTGTAGTTTTAAAACTGGAGGAAGAAACAGTATAATCTCCACTACATTAATTATACTACTTTTTAAACTGAAAACACAGATGATCTGTAGGCGCTACTAATTAATATAAGTTAAGGAACAGAGTAAAAATGGGTCTAAAATTACATATAAAGGACATCAAACTAATGGCAACAAGTCCAACAACCAGCATTAGAATCGACAATGAATAAGGAAGAAACACTACTTTAGCACTGATACAACTAAAAATGAGTTAAGTCTTAAATGTGGCCTGGAGACCAGATGAAGGCGCCAGAACAAAACAGATTCATTACAGCTAAGCATTAGGTCCTGTTGCTACAGCTTTCCTCCACACTTGCAAGCTGTGATGGCTGCTGCTGCTGCTGCTGCTGCTACTTATTCTGCAGACATTTCATTATCCCTTGTCTTGGCCCATCAGCTTTTTGTTGCTGTTTAGCAAACTCTTAGTTTCTCTCTGGCTCAAAAGCCAAACTGGAGGACTTTCTCCTTCAGGCTTAACCAGCTATGAGCGTTCTCTTGTCTCTCTAAATATAATTATCAGTCCTAGTTCTCAATCCCGCTTCTTCGTTCTGATGAAACCATTCATCACAATTGCCTATCCACAACCCAAGATGCTCAATAGAAATTCAGAAAGTCCATCACTCATCACCATGTGGACCCTTTGTGCACCTCCAGTGGAGAAGAATTCCCATAATAGTCCATCTTTTGAACCCTACTGAAGCGATGGGGCCATGGAAGTAAGCTTAAGGTTAAGTGAGACCTGGGCTATTAGTAGAAAGAAAGTTTCTGATGTATCATAGCCTCACTCACTCCCTTGCAGCAGTTTGCCTTCAGTGTATTGGCACAGGAGTTTATGTAGGGAAGTCGACTTTTAATATCACCATTGTGAACAATAAGGCTACTCTAACTATGTTCATTATGCCATCTTTGGCATTCCAGACAGCCATTCCTCTCCATCTTTCATATAGTCTAGGACCAGTAAGAATGGGCTTTCAGCTTTAGTTGGGCATTATTTTGTTTGTGAGAATCTCTAAAGTAATGTAAAGATAACTTTAAGGAAGAATGTGTGAGCCATTAAGAAAAGTGGAAAGTGTGAGAAAGAAACTCGAAATAACCCCGCCTTGATTGTGTTTAATATAAGACGGGGAAGAGAAACTCTGACAAGCTTACAAGATTTTGTAACTGCACTCTACAATAATAAAATAGCATTCCTGGAATCCTTGCAGTGTCTATTTCCTGACCTAGCCTACCTTGAAGGGCTGAAAAGAATCGGCTTATTAATATTTTCCCACTTGCTTTTGTGAGTCCTATTTTTTTTGGTCTTTTTAGTACCAGCCATTATGCACAATAAGGATGTACTAAGCCATTACTAAACGACACACAACTTTGCAATTATGTTTATTACAAATAGCATTGGTTAGAAACATATTTCGGCTGTATTGGAAGAAGTAACAAATAACACAGTTAGAGCAAGTGGCTCCTTAACTGCAGAAATCTCAGTATTCAGACAAATGTTTTTATAGAATAGGTCAGCTTTAGGTCAGATCCTAGCAGCTAAAGGCGTTGCCTCTGCAATAGGTGAGACAGAATGCTATATCTATATCCCTAATCATGCCGAATAAATTCAAACTATGCTTGCAAAAATTCAAAAATCTGCTGGAAAGCTGTATGGATTCTACGATTTCATGGAGAATATTTTCCTGGTTGGGAATTTTGGAACATAAACTATAAATGGACAACTTCTTTTAGTTTTCATTCCTAATGTAGTTTGCCTTCTATTTTTTGTAATACAGTGTGCTTTCAATTTTGCTTTAAAAGTACTGAAGAAAACATTGCAATTCTCCCCTGCAACAACTAATTATGGATTATGTTCAAAATGAAAAATTCAAAGTCTCAGGAATGTGGAATATGATTTAAGACTGGAATACAAAATAACAGAGTTGGAAGGGATCTTAGAGACCTTCTTGTCCAATACCCTACTCAAGCAGGAGACCCTATGCCATTCCGGACAAATGGCTGGCCAATCGCTTCTTAAAACCCCTCAGTTATGAAGCACTCACAACTTTAGGAGGTAAGCTGTTCCATTGGTGAATTGTTCTCACTGTTAGAAAATTTCTCCTTAATTGTAGGCTAAATCTCTTCTTGATAACTTTCCATCCAATACTTCTTGTCCTGCCCTCAGGTGCTTTGGAGTTAGGTTGACCCCCCTCTTCTCTATACCGCAACCAATTTTGGTCTCCACACTATAAAAATGATGTTGAGACTTCAGAAAAAGTACAGAGAAGAGCAACAACGATGATTAGGGGACTGGAGGCTAAACTATATGAAGAACGGTTACAGGAACTGGGCATGGCTAGTCTAGTGAAGAGAAGGACCAGGGGAGACATGATAGCAGTCTTCCAATATTTGAGGGGCTGTCACGGAGAGGAGGAGATCAACATATTTTCCGAAGCACCTGAAGGCCAGGTGCTTTGATAAAGGAGAGATTCAACCTAGAAATAAGGAGAAATTTTCTGACAGTGAGAACAATCAACCAATGGAACAGTTTTCCTTCAGATATTGTGGGAGTTTCATCATTGGAAGCTTTCAAGAAGAGACTGGACTGCCATCTGTCAGAAATGATGCAGGGTCTCCTGCTTTGGTGGGGGGTTAGACTAGATAACCTATAAGGTCCCTTCCAATTGTTATTCTAATTCTAAAAAAATTTGGGAAGACTGCTATCATGTTACCCCTAGTCCTTCTCTCCATTAGACTACATATACCCAGTTCCTGCAACCATTCATCATATGCTTTGATCTCCAACCTCCAATCGCTTTGCTGCTTTCTTCTGCATTCTTTCTAGACTCTCAGAATCTTTTTGGTATCATGGTGATCAAAACTGAACCCAGTATTCTAAGTGTGCTCTTACCAAAGCAGTATAAAATTGTACTAACAATTCACATAACCTCAATACTATCCTCTGTTGTTGCAGCCTTGGACTGCATTGGCTCTTTTAACAGCTACAGCACACTGCTGGCTCATATTTAAAGTCTGTCAAGATCCTTCTGGATTTTGAGCCTATCTTCCAAATAGTTGGCTATTCCACCCAGCTTGGTGTTGTCTGCAAATTTGATGAGTTCCCCTTCTATCCCTTCATCTAAATTGGTTATGAAGATGTTGAAGAATATTGGGCCTGAGACAGAACCTTGGGTATCCTACTGCATGCTTCCCTTCATGTAAATGCAGTTTCATTGAGGACTACACTTTGAGTGTGGTTGTTCAGCCAGTTACAAATCCATCTAATGGTGATGCCATCTATCCCATATGTTGAATTGTTTTCCGTGGTTCGGGTCTCCAGCTGGGAAGCAGACCTTCAGCTCAGGCGGAAGAAATGACACAGAATGAAGCAAGTTGCCAGAAAGTAGGTTTATTCACAGAAACCAGACTAAGTAATGGTGCAGCAATGGTTTCTGGACTAACTAGTGGTTTCCCAAGCTGAGGGGTCCTGTTCTTATACCCCTCAGCCTATTGAAATTATGATTTGGCTTTTGTAAAGATTTATTGTTCATTTAACTTCATCTTAGTTTGTGTCTGTTTGGACAGGTAGTGACTAATATTGTCCTCAAGAAATATTTCTTTGTTCATGCAAATGTGTTTCTCTGTCTTGTTCAGTGCTACAATGTTCTTCCTCGTGAGGTTGATGGGTCTAATCCAGTGGTGGCGAACCTATGGCACGGGTGCCAGAGGCGGCACTCAGAGCCCTCTCTGTGGGCACGTGCACCATCGCCCCAGTCCTAGACCTTCAGCTAGGTTTTATAAAACCTTTTCACTTTAGGCCTCCGCCGCCATGTGCAAAAAAAAAGGTTCAATCAATCAATCAATTTCAACTTCTCGTGGGGAAAAAAAGATCTTGCAAAGTTGGAATTGATTGATTGAACTTTTTAGTCCCACCCAGTCTGCCAATACCACCGCAGCCATGCCCACCCAATGGGCCACACCCACCCAATGGGCCACACCCACTTGGCACCCGACGATGCATAAGTGTGTTTTGGGTTGCAGTTTGGGCACTCGGTCTCTAAAAGGTTCACCAACACTGGTCTAATCGTTTGTCTGAGATGCGTGTCTGCAGTTTCAGAATGTTTCTTTTGACTTGGCAGGTTGCCCGGAATTGCTCAGGGAGGGGAAGGAGGAATGAGAGACAGGAAAAAAAACTTTTCCTTTGGTCTTTTAAATTTGGTTTGGTTCCTTTCTTAAATAGTGCTTTTTCTGAGGGGTTCCTCCATCCTTCCTGGGTTCATCTACATCTGTGATGGCAAGTTTATGGGTCTGGGTTTCCTTTGTAATATTTTCTCTTTGAAAATATTTAATTGTAAGATTTTTTTCCCAAAGGAAATTGCCCACTTGTTTTGAGGTTTGGGATAATTCTGATGTGTAAAGTGTTTCCCTTGGGTGCTAATGGCTAGTCATCTCTCACATATTTTCTATCTTAGGAAGAAGTAGATTGTTGTCTACTTTGTCAAATGCCTTACTGAAGTCCAGGTATACTATGTTCACAGCATTTTGTTGGTCGTCTAATTTAACCACTTTGTCAAATAACACTATAAGGTTTGTCTGGCATGATCTGCGTTTGACAAATCCATGTTGGCTTCTAGTGATAGTTTTGCTTGTTTCTAGGTATTCACACATCTGTTTTTCAATTATCATTTTCAGTATCTTCCCAGGTATTGATGTCAGGCTGATTGGTTTATAGTTTCCTGGATTCACTTTTTTCCCTTTTTTGAAGATGGGAAACACATCAACTCTTTTCCAGTTTTCTGCTAGTTCCCCAGGATTCCAGGATCTTTGAAAGATAGGATTCAGTGGTTCTGGGATCATGTCTGCCAGGTCCTTCAAAAGTTCATTCTGAGCCTTAGCTTTCCTAACTTCATCTTCTCAGATTCGGGCTACATGCTGGTATTCTTGGTTATGTGTCTCTCTTTCCATTTTTTACACTAATTCATTTTGTCTTTCAGTTTATCAGAGTATGTAACTATGCTGGTGTCTTCTTGGATCTCTTATATTTCTTTTTCAGTAGTATTATGGTAAACTGGGCTTTTATTATCTCATTTTTCAGAGTTTCCCAATCTCCTTGAATTGTTTTCCCTGAAATCTCCTAATAATCATCCTAGCAATCATCCTAATAATTATCCTAATAATCAACCTACTAATTTCCTAATTGTGTAAGAATTAAACTTTTATATAAAGGGAGGAATAATTATGATGTATATCCTATGATTCTATGATATTACTATATGTTTTAGTACATTTTATGGTACTGTAGCTTTAAGAAGAAAAGCCTCTTCTTTATTCCTTACTCATGGCCTTCTTGGGTTTAGCAAGGAAAAACCCTGCCTCCACATTTTCTTCCTTCCTGGCTTTTCTCTCATTATTCCAACACGTCCTCAACATTACTGGATCTTCTCCCCACCACTGAAGAGATTAACTCTTCATTGGAGCTCAGCTAAGTCTGACCTTTATCATCTCACCACAAACACATGTTCTTTAAAATTCATCCAGTTTGCACACCTTTAGGAAGACTTTAGTTAGTGCCTAAATCTCTATTAGTATTATAAGTCCTTGCATCTAGAATTATTCTTAACTGCTATTAATAGCTCAACAAACACTAAATCTCATCAGATTCTTCCCTTTGTCATTGTTTCTGACCTTCTGTCCTTTGTATTTTCCTACTGAATTAAAATTTATGTCCAAGACATGTATAAAAGCTGGTACTAAAATACCGAAATGGAGGAAAGCTGAGAGAAAGCTCTCTAAGGCTCAAGCACAAGATTCATACTTGTATAGTTCAAGCTAGCGACTTTATTGTATTCGGTCTATAATACAGGAATCTCCCACACTGCTTGTCCTCCCTTATCTGAAACAGATAAGGTTTCATTAAGTTTAGTAGGGATCAATCCTGGAACTCTTGTGGCTTCATGGGTAATTCCCCATTTGATTAGTCTCCCTCTCCGGCTGGGCAATTCCCAACAGATCCCCTGTCCCACACTTCTGCAAATCTATGGGTTATAAATCAGCAGTGATATCAACGCAGAAAACTTTCTCTGAAGGCAGAAAGTTGCAAGTTGCAGATATAATTGACCTTCTTGCTAGTTTTAATCCGATGAATTTAAGCTTCAAACTGACATGACTCTTCCCTGCAACAATCTGGGAAAGTTTTTTTTTTCCCCACACTTCAATCAGATGGTATTGTTTAAATGCCCTTTAGGATGAAAGAACCAAAATCCATTCTCCGCCAAGGAATTCACAGGTTGATTTTGAGCCACTGGCTCTCCTTCTATACAATCTGGGTGGTGGGTTGTTGTTTTATGGGAAAAAAATCACAGGAGGGAGTGCTACATATGGTAACTTGGCAGACAAAAATGACAGAAATGAATTAATAGATGCAAAATTGTCTTTGCTACCCACTCCAGAAGATTCAGTGGCTGACAACACAGCAGGAACAAATGCAACCATATAAATTACGGTAAGCAAAATGCAGTTAACCAAAACTGGTAAAAGCAGTCCTAGCCTTTTGACACCCATATGCCCTGTGGAATAAAAGGCTAATAAAAGGCTTTACTGTTGGAGGCCCAAGAGACAAGCTGCTCCAGACAGGAGGGCAACTACAGAGAGGGAGCATCAGTGGGCCTCCTTCCCCTCGCATAGGTTGTGACCCATGCATTTGCTTGCTGAAAAGATACACAAGAAGGGTTGAACCCTCTGGGGAGAGATAGCCCCACATATACCCTGGAGCCAAGCCACACAGAGAGTTATAGTTAACTGCCAATGCCTATGATTGAGCTTGGAGGCAAATCAGTAGCCAGAGCAGCTATTGAGGATCATGCTGATGCTGCTCAATTTTGTTTAGCAGACAGGCCATTGCACATTTTAGACCAATGTAGACAAATTTAGACTAATTTAAACTAATTTGCTAAATCTTGGTTCGCAGACAGATCACTGCTCATTTCAGACCAATTTTAGCTTTTAAGTCATCCTCCACAGCACCTGTATCACCTCTGACTGGGAGGGGATGAGTCACTGTCATTAGGGCTTCTAGATCTTCAAATACACATAGTTGGCCAACCAACTCTAAGCAGAAATTCTGAGTCCAAAAGGATTCCCAAATCATAAGTCTGCTCCTTCGAGGGGAGGGGAGGCCCATCCAGAGCCAAAGCTGGAACCACAACTGAGACAGTCACTAAATATTGCTTTAGAGCCTATTATGGAAAGAACAGCAAGGTTGGGACTACACAGCACTTTCCCTTCCTGTTGTTATACCAACTGCAATATATGCTTGTGAAACATGGAAGTGTACGACCAAGATGATTAAATAGTTGAATGTTTCCCAACAATGCTGTTTGAGAAGAATCCTCCTTATCTCGTATCATGACCACATCACCAATGAAGAGACACTACAAAGATAAGATGTAGAATACCTATTGAGAATTGTGAATGAATGTCAAATGCGACTTGTTGGCCATATCTTATGTATGCCTAAAGACCAGCATCCCCAAATTACACTACGTTGGATACCTCCTGGAGGAAAGAGAAAACAAGGCTGGCCTCAGAAAACTTGGCGCCACTTAAGGAAGATCTTAAGATTATTAATGTCCCTTGAGACGATGCTGAAGAAACTGCAAACTACAGGAGAAACTACAACTGAGAAAATATCCCAACAAGGATGTTTCTGAGTATTGGGTTATGATGGCATAGAATTTACAATTTAATTACTAATTTTTTAATTATTATTTATTTTTCAGGATTTTTTGTTGTTTTTACAAGATCATGTCCAGAATAACAGAATTATACACCAGAATAACGAAGTTGGAAGTGACTCTAGTCCAACCCCCTGCTCAGGCAGGAAACCCTATACCAGAGGTCCTCAACTGTGGCAACTTTAAGAGTTGTGGACTTCAACTCCCAGAATTCCTCAGCCAAGCTGGCTGAGGAATTCTAGGAGTTGAAGTCCACAAGTCTTAAATTACCATGGTTGAGGACCCCTGCCCTATACCATTTCAGACAAATGGCTGTCCAGTCTCTTCTTAAAAACTTCCAGTGTTGGAGCATTCCCAGCTTCTGGAGGCAGGTTGTTCCACTGATTAATTGTCCTCATTGTCAGGAAATTTCTCCTTAGTTCTAGGCTGCTTCTCTTCTTGGTTAGTTTCCATCCATTGCTTCTTGTCCTGCCCTCGGTTGCTTTGTAGAATAGCTTGATGTCCACTTATTTTAGGAATAATGACACATAGTGGTAATAGCGATATAAATATTAACACTTAAAATATTGTGATTATTTTTAATTATCCGTCAAGAATATATAAGTCCAATGGTATATAAGTAGTCTTCAATCAATGACCATAATTGAGCCCAGAATGACGGTTGAAAGTTGTGGTTGTTAAGCAAGTACAGAAAATGCATGCCTTTCCTTAAAATTGATACGGTCAAAGGCTTGCTGAAAACAACATGATCTATGACTATATGACTGTACCAGATTTTTATGACCTTTTTTTACAGTGGTCATTAAGCAAACACTGCAGTCACTAAGCAAACACAATGAACATTAAGCCAACATGGCAGTTGTTAAAAAGGAATCCATTTTCTTGAATAGACATTTTTTTGTTGGAAACTGAAAATGCAAAACATGCTAAAAATTGCAGTCATGTGACCATGGGACAATGGCATAAATGCAAGCCAGTTGCAATCACATGACTGCAGGGGGCGTGGCCATCAGAACTTCAAAACCCGGAGTATAAGTAGCTCTGGGAAGGTCGTTGTACCTTCAAACAGTCCCTTAGCGACAGTCGTTAAACAGTCGTTAAACAAGGACTACCCGTGTATTCAATTAATTATTTACCCAATTAAATAATTAAATAACACATTTTAAATATAAATGCTGTTTATTTACTGTTATTTTATTTTCCATCCACTACACTGTACATCTTTATTTTCTTCCTTGTTTTTTTGAAGTTATTTTATTCCTTAAATATGTTTAAATAAATAAAAAATATTGGAGGAGGAGGAGCAACAAGAGCAGCAGCAGCTTTTGAATCCAGCACTGAACCAAGATAGAAATGACTCAAGCATTTGAGAGTCAGTTTAATGTAGTGGTTAAGATACTGGCCAAGAAATCTGGAGACTGTGAGTTCTAATCCTGCCTTAGGTATGAAAGCTGGCTGGCTTACTTTGGCCCAATCACTTTCTCCCAGCCCAACCCACCTCACAGGGTGGCTGTTGCAGTGGGGAAAATAAGAGGAGGAAGAGTCTTATGTATGTTTGCCACCTTAAGTTATTTATAAAAATGATAATGGTGGGATATACTGTAACTCTAATAAATGATTATGTCACGGTTCCGATAGATGGAGCCAAATAAATCAGAACTCCGAGGCTAGAGACTTCCTCAAATAACATGTTTATTGGATACAAAATATCAGTAGCATAACCGACAGAATGACCTTGGTTCCCATGGGCCACAGAATTGTTTAGACTAGCAAAATCTTCTGCACCCCCTCCCATTCATGTGGCAACTTAGAACGAGTAAGATGGCTGCAGCCAGGTTCGTTGTAGAGTTGACACATTAATTTCTGTGGCTTGGAAGGTTAATTTACAGGAAGTTATCATCTCATTCAGTCTTTGTCTTTAATGTGAATGAGGTTGGCCCTCCTATAAGTTGTCTATGTTTCAAACATGAATCCATCTGTTTAAGCATGCCTTCTATGGCTCTGTGGGATCCTCTAGGCCAGTAATGGCGAACCATTTAGAGACTGAGTGCCCAAAAACTGCCCCGCCCATCTGCCCCCAAACCCCCTGCTCTGCCCCTGCCCCGCCTGCCCGCATGGCCACCCACTGCCTCCACAGATTGCCCAGGTGGCCCTGTAGCACCATGGCGGCCACACCCTCCACCTGCACCCCACAGCACCATCTGTGCGTGACTGGGCGTGAGGGTGGAGTCTTGTCCCCGTTGCCCAGCTGCCATGTCCTTGGCTGCGCTGCTCCACACAGGCTGTGTCCAGGCGCAACTCTCCTCCAGGAGAGGAGGGAGCCACGGAGGGGAGGCGGGGCTGGGGCAACGGCACACATGCCCACAGAGAGGGCTCTGAGTGCCACCTCTGGCACGTGTGCCATAGGTTCACCACCCCTGCTCTAGGCTCAGCTTGGCCTCCACTAGAACCAGTGACTGTTTCCCCTTTGCCCTCTCCTTTTCCAGCAAATATCTTTGGGGCATTAATTAGACTATATAGTTTTCAGCAAACCTTTGGTCCTTGCAATTTTAAGGGAAGGTATGCATTTTGTGTACTTAAATTCTGACTTTGTAGTTATTCAGTTGATTTTATTTTATTGCTCTATGCGGCCCAGGGTAATGGGGTGGATTATAGCTATTTTAGGTCAATAAATCAATGTCAGTGTGAATAGAAAGCTCCTACATTCAAGAAAGGGTGTCACCCATTAATGTTGGCCCAACAAACATTTGATATGGGAGGGAGGAGATGGTCCTGCATGTTCTTTGAAGGTGCGAAAATGGTTTGTGTAAACCATTGGTAGAGTTAATTACTGATAACTCTTGTGAAGATATCTGGGAGAAAGATCACCCGTCATTTTCTCAGCCTATGATGCATTTCCCTTTGGCAATAATCCATTTTAATCTGTGTAAGTTTTTTCTGATCTAAATAAATATGCACTGGATTATATTACTATGATGTAATATCAACATCAATTACAATTATCAATCAATACTTTAAGATGCCATCATATCCTTTCAGACTCAGTTCCCATGAAATAAATAGATTTGTTAAACCAAAGTTACAGCAGAGGGAATCTTCAGCAGCCAGTCATCCTCTCTTCTTTGCATACCATTTCCCCTTTTTTTCCCAACACTTTTTATGGGTACCAGAGAGAAAATCCCCCGTGAGTCTGTCATCTTTTCCTCATTCCATTTTTTTTTAAAAAAAAACCTCCCACACATTCAGTATGTAAACCTGCATTTCTTTCCTTCTTCCTCCCTTCTTTCCTTTTTTACTTTTAATCTTTAGTTTAAGTCCCAAAGGTGCTTTTTTAGTTTAAGTGAGTTCAGACTTGATATGTGTGAATACCTTGAGTTTGTTACCTGTTCTGGCTGGGTATTCTCAAAAATAAAAAGATTCTAGTCCAGACACTCCACATAGAAGGAGGCAGAAGGCTAAGACAGACAGCAAACCGGATGGTAGCATTTCAGACTATGAATTGGGCACATTCTGTCCGTTTTAAGACTGAAACATTACTGATTATTATGCTAATGGTCTAGTTTAAAAAGTGCTTTGCTTCCTTTGTTTTCTCTTGATCCTTGTCTGTTATCTCTGTTTTTTTCTAGAAAGTCACGTTTTTGAGAGGGCTTTTCCTGTCCAAAACACCCATTCCAGGAAAACCTGTTTGTTTGCTGTTTGTTTGTTAATTTAACAGCAGGGAAGGAGGTAAGAAATAAAACCCAAAGAACAATTTTCTGTCTTGGTATTTCTGCTGCCACCACTATGCTAATACAGGTAGTCCTCGACTTATGACCACAATTGAGACCAAAATTTTTGTTGTTAAGTAAGACATTTAAGTGAGCCTTGTCCCATTTTACGGCCTTGCTTGCCACCGTTGTTAAGTGAATCACTGCAGTTGTTAAATTTGTAACAAGGTTGTCAAATGAATCTGGCTTCCCCCATTGACTTTGCTTGTTAGAAGGTCGCAAAGGGTGATCACGTGATCCCCGGGATCCTGCGACCGTCATAAATATGAACCAGTTGCCAAGCATCTGAATTTGGATCACGTGACCATGGGGATGCTGCAACAGACATAAATGTGATAAATGGCATAGCTCACTTTTTTCAGTGCCCTTGTAACTTTGAACAGTCACTAAGCAAACTGTTGTAAGTCGAGGACTCTCTGTATGCCATTCTTTTTCTGCGTGTGTCTTTGGTTCAGTGTTGAGTTCTTGGGACTGCCTGGAGAAGAATGCTGCAGGTCTTTTTGGCAAGATTTTGGAAGTGGATTAGCCACTGCCTCCTTTCTAGGGCTGAGTGAGAGCATCTGGCCCACGATCACCCAGCTGGCTTTGTGCCCAGGGTAGGACTAGAACTCATGATCTCCCACTGTCCAGCCTGGTCCCTTAACCACTACAGCACACTGACTTTCTCTCATTACAGGGTGTGAAAGGCAGCCATAGCAGCAAAGTGAGTATCCAGCAGGTGAACATGACATGCACATGCTCTAACTCCTACCCTCCCGGTGCTCACTAGCATCAAGAAGAGGGAGGGGAGCTGGGAAGGGCTGGTGTTTATATTTGGAACTGTTGGCCATAAGGCCCTCAAAGGCGCAGCATGATCTGGGCTTAGGAATGGGTGAGTTAGGCTTACTCTGATCAAGGGCTTCATAATTCAGGCCACTATTTTATTTTCAAAAACTGCTTAAGTATTCCACGTAAGAGCCTTGATTATCCAGATTTTTTTCCCCAAAAATATTATTATTCCATGTCCCATGATAATCTAATCAGAAATCTAAGCAAAAATATACTGACATTCTGCTGATTCTGGAAGGAACTTCCAAGCCCTCCAGAAAATAAACATTGGGGCAACATGTATTCTTGATTTCTCAACACTGCCAGGCTATAAAGGGATAACAGGAAATCTATTGGGCATGTCACCAATGCAGGAAGTCCAAAGGTCTCCTTGAATTCTGTGAAACTCTCTGTATAATCCAGACATCACAGCAAAAGAGCCATGGATCCAGAGTTACCTTGCCAGTTTTGTTTTGTTTTATTTTTCTATAGAAAAATAAATATTTCTATATTTATTTTTCTATAGAACAGTTTGTGGTTTGCTGCTACAATACTGTCAATAAATGGATATCACCTATCCTTTCTTTTCCATTAAAGTGGTTAGAAGGATTACCTTTTCTGTGACTAAATGCATATTTAAATATTTAAAAAAATATGCATGTAGCCACAGAAAAGGTAATCCTTCTAACCACTCTAATAGAAAAGAAAGGATAGCTGATACCTCCGAGACCGCCTTCTGCCACAGATCACCTCTCACCGGCCGATACGCTCCCACAGAGAGGGTCTCCTCAGGGTGCCGTCAACCAGACAGTGCCGGTTGGCGACCCCCAGGGGGAGAGCCTTCTCTGTTGGAGCTCCCACCCTCTGGAACGAGCTGCCCCCAGAGATCCGGGTGATTCCGGATCTCCCCTCTTTCCGCCGCGCCCTCAAGACATGGCTCTTTCAGCTGGCAGGACTGGCCTAGGGATATTTTAAATTGGATTTTAATCAACTTTTAAAATAAGAAAAGGCCTATTTAAATATATCTTTTAATTTATTTTAAATCTTGTATATTTGTATCAATTGCTCTGTTTTTTAACAGGCTGTAAGCTGCCCTGAGTCCACTAGGAGAAGGGCGGGATATAAATACAATAAACTGAAACTGAAACTGAATAGGAATTATGAAAATAAATCTGAGATTTAATAGAATTTCTGGCAGGGATTTCTTGATTCAGCCCCAGTTATTATGCTGTTTTCCTGGGTCTATCCCTTTCAGCTTGAGAAGACAAATTAGAAGAGGTAAGTATATAAATCCATTTGTGGGTGACATGCCAAGTATCCCTGAGGAAAAAAAAACCAGGCCCTATTCCTGATCCTGGCATGTGGCCCATATTCATTCTAAAGTATGATTCTGCCTTTGTTGTTTAAAATGGTGCAATCAATATTGTCAGTCTCAGTCTACTTGATAATGTGTTAGCATGGGAATGTAATGAGGTGGCGACTGACAAACAACTAAAAGCTCTTTCTCACAAGCCAGTCTGGGAATTACATCAAGTCAAAATGAAAATGGAGTCTCAAACGATTGACTGCTGGTCCACACTAAGATAAGATAGCCCTTATTGTCATTTTTTTTTCCTGTGGGCACACTGGCATACATTAAAAATGAAATTCTGTTGCTTGCTCTCAAAAGTGTACACATACATAACACACATATAAACATGCTATATACAACATATGTATATACCTACACCCTTACATATAAATACATATAAATATTAATCACTGTCCGTCTTGAATACATAACGGAAGGAGGAAGCTTTAGAGTTCACAAGGTTAATACTGTATGGAACTGTGACTGAATCTGGAAGTTCTGCTTCGGATACCACGAAGCCTCCTCCCAGAAGGTAACAAGGAAAATAGGTCATGAAGAGGATGTGTAGTGTCCCAGACAATCCTGCGGACCCTGCTCAAGCAACACTTATGTGCTATGTTCTGGATGGAAGGGAGGGAACTGCCAATAATCTTTTCTGCCATCCTCACCACTCTCTGCATTGCCTTCCTGATTGAAGACAGATATAATTCAGTTCAGATCTCCTAAATACCCACAGATTATATTGCCAAAATTCAATGGCAAATGCTCCAGTTCTGAAGGGTGGGAGAGATGGCATGTTGGGATGGGAATCATTTTTCCCAGAAAGTTTTCCACCCACTTTCCAATTGTAATAACATACAGGTTGAAAAAAATGGGCTGAAAAATTCAACTTTCCTCCTGGCAATGTCCAGAAGATTTCCTTCAACCCTTTTGATCTCAGACGATCAAACTGCAACCCTCTGACTCCTCAAACATGGCCCATCTTGCTCTAAAGATGAGCCATGTTCAAGTATACCTCAGATCTTTGAAAGGTAGGAGGTACACCTTTATAATTAAAAAAAACCCACAATTAAAATAGCAAGGGAGTCCTTTAAGAATCTGCTTTTTCCATGGCAAAATCGGCTCTATGCTTGTCATTTAAGAAGTGAATACAAATTACATCATGTAGTAAGCCCTATGAAATGTCAATAGGTGTCAATTCATTCTCATCAAGCTCTCTATCTAAAAATTGGGACATGGTCAGAATGTAAATTTTTGTCATCATCTTTATTTATGTACAGTAGGCCATCTTAGAAAATAAAATGGCGGGTGGTTGCAGTTCTGTGCCACAGATAACCATAATATCACATTATTCTGTTTTAGAATAAGTACTATAATGCAAGATGCAGAAATGGATTAAGAAATAGTGAGCAAAAGAAATTAAAGGTGTGAGATAAGAGAAAAGGAAACACAGACAGATAAAACCATTTTATCCCAATACCATTCACTGTTGTCCCAAAGCTGCTTTTTCAAAAGGCAAATGGATTTTCCTTGTCTTTCCTTGAAGACATTTCACTTCTCATCCAAGAAGTTTCTTCAGTTCTTCAGAACTGAAGAAATTTCTTGGATGAGAAGCAAAACATTTTCAAAGAAAAAAGCTAAGAAAGTCCAGTTGCCTTTTTGAAAAAGCAGCTTTGGGACAACTATGACCTGGATGACTGAGAATATATAAAGACATATAACCATTCACTGTTTGTACCTTTCAATCATCCATGTTTAACCAATCTTGTTTCCTCCATATCTATACTCAGATGTGTGCATTGCCTTACATTCATTAAAGTTCTCACCTCTCTGTTTTGGAAGATCTCATCAGTTCCATCCAGTCATAACTTTCTTGTTCCTCCCCTTCCCTTCAACCCTTTAGCCCTTCCTTCTTATATTTGTATTGTAATTCGAACCTCTTATATTCTCTCTGTTTGATCAACCTATCTCAAAATACTGCTTCTATCCTGATTAGTCACTTAGTTTGGAAATGTATTCACTTCTCAAGAAAATAAGCCAAACTTATACTAGGGTAAAATTTCAAATGTGTTCATTGGACCCCAAAAATAGTAGTATAAGTGAAATCTTTGTCATCTCTCTCAATCTGCTCCCTTAAAAATGAGAAACCAAGGATTTCTCACTGCATATATATAGATATTGCCTGCAATTTCAAATATGTATAGGTGGTCCTCAGATTATGACCATAATTGAGCCCACGATTACGTGACCACAGGACACCACAAATGGCCGTAAATGCAGGCTATTTGCCAAGCACCCAAAATACAGTCACGCAACTGGGAGGGAGGGGCTGTCAGAACTTCAAATCTGGGCCATAAATTCCTTTTTCAGGGTCCATCATAACTTTGAATGGTCACTAAACGTATATGTAAATGTATAGCCAAGCCAAGAACATGGGCTAATTCCAAAAGTGAGCAAGGCTGAACATTACAAAAATTACAAAAGACCTGCTCCAACATGGCGTCTTTCCACAGAACATCCAGAAGGATCAGTTTCATCGGTTCTCATCTCTTTGGGTTTCCCCCACTTGCACCACATGACCGGATAAAAAATAAAAGTAAAGGAGTCCCTGTGGGTTTTACTCCGCTAATCATAGCTAAATTTAGGGGATGGTGCTCATTTCTGTTTCTAGGCCATTTAGCCAGCTCTGTCCCAGGACATTTCCTCAGTCAAGTGGCCAGCATGACATCACACCACAGCACAGAGTGGGCGGTGAAACATGGAGCACTGTTATCTTCCCAACACACATTTCCTCACATTTACATGTTTTCGAACTGCTAGGTTGGCAGGAGCTGAGGCAAGTGATGGGAGCTGGTAGGGCTCACGATAGGGCTCAAATTGCCAGAGCACAGAACTTCTCCAGTGTCTTTTAAGCCACTGAGACACCGTGCCTCTCAACATGACCTGATAGCATTTATTTTTTTCTGCTATGTCCTCATGACATCGCCTTCTTCTCATCTACCACCCATGAGTGAGATTGGTTTAAGTCCTTGACTGCTCCAGTATTTAAAGCAGGTTTTGCCACTTTACTCCGATACTGTCCAAGGAAGCCTCAAATTGTGTAAAATTTGTTAGGTTTTAACATCTATTGTCTTGGAGGGAAGTTGGGCATGGTTTCCCCAAGATGCAAAGGGGCAAATGACATGTCTGTGATGTCGTGACATGGATACTTGCGTCAGCCGTGATGCCATTACATAATCTGGCCGTTTGCACGCTAACATTATAATGCACGTGTCATCGTTTTGAAATCCTCTTGACTTTTTATGGGTACCCATTGAAATTAGATGAGTGCAATGACTGGGAGCAGAGGCAATAGAGACAGGATAAGGATCAGGAATTGGAGAGCAGATTACATGCCGGTATTGTTTTCTCCTGAATTAAGGATGGGTGGAGATGAGTTCAGCTCAGTAGTGAGAAAGGCCCTCCAATGGCACGGTGCGCATGGTGCCTGAGGGCCCCCTCCCCCGTACCTATTCCAGTAAACTGTTAAAATACACAGAAGGAAGATACAGCAGCCTGGTGGTGGTCAGGGTTTTCTCTAATCATTATGTCCCATTTTATGGCTCAGTTTTATCCTGATCTGATGAGCAGATTCCTAGTCTTAATGCCACTAAGATTTGGCAACATTCAGTCTCCCAACTGACCTCTAGTGGTACAATTCAACCAAAAGGAAGGTATCCACAAGTGGTATTAAATGAGCACTTTTGAGAAAAAGTAAGAGTTTAAGAGCAATGCAGCTTCTGCTCTATATTGTGAAGGCAAAAGACAAGACTGGGCAGATCTGTGGTTTGAGTTATACAGATATTTCAGGTATGCAGCTTTTTATTTTGAGGTCAAAACAAATACTTGCCTAGTTAAAAATTAAGAAAGGCTAGTTTGGTTCCTTATTAACAAAAGCACGTATAAAAAAATCCTTTGATTTTCTCATAGCAGACAATCAGATTAATGAAGATATTGTTTTTCATCTAGGTAGGGTGATATTGAAGAACCACCTCCCCAGCACGCAAGTTCCCACAAAACCATGGGAGCAACAAATAAACTATGTTGGTCTTAGTCACATGGAACCCTACAATATATTTCATCGCCTTTATGTGATAAAGAGCTCAAGGAAGGTAGTTTAAAATTTCTTGGAATGTCAAAATATATTATACTCCATTTTTAAATGAAGGTTATATCCAAATTGGCTTAAAGGAAAAAGTCAGCATATGTTTAGATCTCAAATATGTTCAAATGTTATATGGTATATATGTATGCCTATACATTCAAATATCCATACACACTCATCATAAGTAGGTATTCTATATTGTAAGCAGCACAAACTCAGAGGTAGCATGTGCCTGTCCAGACGAGTGTGCTTTAGCATTATTTCCCATGATAAGGAAATGCTTTGCTCTCAGCGACAAACAACGAGCTTTGCTTTCCTGTAACCCTGGCATATCTTATTTTTTTGGGAAGTGCTTTCTATTCTAAATGATCCTTCTAATCTAGTTGATGTTGATTCGAAAAATGTGGGTAGAATTTTTATCTAAGGAAAAGAACCAGGAAGAAAGAAGAAGAAGAAGAAGAAGAAGAAGAAGAAGAAGGAGAAGGAGAAGGAGAAGGAGAAGGAGAAGGAGAAGGAGAAGGAGAAGGAGAAGGAGAAGGAGAAGGAGAAGAAAACTGCAGCAAGTCTTGCCCAATCACTACCAAACTGAATTGAGAGGCAGAGTTTAGGAGCGGAGCTTTAGGCGGACCTGGCAAGGGGCGGGGCAGTAGCTGAGGAGGCAGGGAATCTAATGAGGACCAAGAGTGTATAGAAACACCTGTCCGAGTCACTGGCTTCTGAGTGTCTCTGCTTAACCTGCCAGGTGTTTCATCATCAAACAGCTCCCTGGATCTTCTAGTCAGCCTGGAATGAAGACAATCACTTGGGCTTCCTTCCCACTGAGAGCCTGAAACAGCCCTGTATCATTTCTCAGCATCCCAGCTATCGTCCACAAGAGAAACAAGTGATGGAGCAAGGTCAGTGAAACACGATGCTTCTTTGTGTTCTCCTCCTTTCTCTTTATTCTTTTGAAAGGAATATTCAGGAGGGTGATTGACTGAAAAGAGTGCTTTGATGCAATTGCTTATGCTTCAGAGGTTTTTTCTGGTTTTACCTTTTCTGGTTGATGGGGACGGAGTTTCAGTAAGAGTCATGAGGTGCTGAGTTACATGCCATTGTTGCAGCGTTGCTTTCTGGATGGTGGTACCGTAAGTTCCTCTTCCTAGCTATAGTTTTTCTCTCATCTAAAGGCTCTCCGTGCCTTTTGCTTTGAACTGGATGATTCACATCACCTAAATTCTGCCTAACCGCGCAGGAAGATTACTGAACATTAGTGGTGGCCCAAGCAGAATAGAGTCATCCAGCTACTTTATCACATGGTCAAATGAGGCTTCATCCTGCAATAATGGTTTTGAAGCATTTCTATCTGCAAGTTGCAACTTGACAGAAGCCCACTGTAGCACTCCTGGACACGCATCCTAAATGTTCTTTTTTTCCCCTTTTTTGCTCAGAAACCATGAAATCAAATCCTTAGGCAGACATTTAGGTGGGGATATACGGAGACTGGGTGGAGTGATAAGTATATCTTCAGTGACGTACATAAAGAAACCTCAGGAATTTGATCCTCTCAGTAAGCATTCTAAGAAATTTCAGTATGAGCTCACCTGATGTACACCTCCCAAAGGAACAAAATTACAGTATTCTTTGAATTTTATATCTCCGAATTGGCCATGTAAATGTTAGTTTAAAAGCCTGCTAATGTATATTTAAAGATGTGTATGTTAGGATAACGTACGACTGGAAATCTGCTTATGTTGATGAAACAAGTTATAAATCTACCTTTCTTGCGAAAATACGTTAAAACCTTTTTGTAGATGGCTAAATGTTAATTTTTGTGCAGATTTCACACCTAACTATAGAATCAGGATGGGATAGAGCTGAACAAGCATAACATTGGCACAGACAGAATTTCAGTGTTTTGTTCTATCTGCAGTGCATGCATTCAAATGTATCTTTAAGGGCCTTTAAGTCCTCCCCAACAAGATATGCTGCAGTTGAATCCAAGTTGACTTAAGATGTTAAGCAGAATTTGCTGACACTGTAGGGGGGGGGCAGGATAAAAATGTCATCGTGAAACTGTGAAACTGCATTGCTTTGGGGTTGAAGAAAAACTTGAACAGACTATTTTCAGTTGGCACCCCTGTTCTTTTTCTCTCTGGGCCTCAAGTAGATACAAATTGAGGGTGCTGCTCCTAACACTTGGCACTAATTAAATGGTTGGACAAGGCATTTCAACAACGGGAGAGGGCAAGGTGGAGCAGCAGAGTCAGAAGCTCCATGTGGTAGACATGGGCTCTTTACAGAACTTTACAGGATTTAACTATTCCAGGGGAAAAGGAAAAGTTTGCACCTTAATATGATTAAAACTATCGATAGGTTTCATGATCATCAGGGATGGGAACAGGAGGATCTCTTTGCTATCACCATCCTGAAAGGGCCAGGATTCAATTGGAAAGAATATGCTACGCCCCGAAGTAATGATTTGGTCCTGAAAACAGTAACTTTTGTTTCTGCCTCCACTCAAAATGATATGCAAAATGTTGGTTAGAATTAAGGCATTCATTCTGTTCCACATTGTTTGATGGATCTTTCACTGTCTCCTTCACTGCTTTTTGCAAAGAGCATCACAGTCATTGTTTCATCCTGACTACTGGAGGTCTCGTGTCAGCAGTCCAGCATGCTTAATCTAGTATGTGCATGTATCATAGATTTCTTTGTTTTGTTGCTAGTAAATATTAACATTTTAAATTACATGCTGGGCTGCAGCCAGTATGTATCTAATGGAGCTTCCTTTTCTTTCCTATTTTGTCTTGTAAATCAGATGACCAAGAGGCAAGAAGCATGTTTGTGTATATAAATAAGGTATGCAATATATTTTTTTCCCCAAAGAATGGAACATTATCATTCTGGAAGAAGACTTTTTAATATCAAGGTCATATGGTCCTTAAGTTCTACATAGGTGGTCCAGGACTGCAACCATAGTAGCTTGTGATAAGGTTTATTTCAGACCAGTATATGATATTGTATAGGTTTTAGCAGTAATCCGCTTGATGGCGAATTCTAGGAGTTGAAATCCATACAACTGGAAGTTGCCCAGGTTGAGGAAAGCTGATGTAATGTACATTTTGTTCACATATGGTGTGCCCACAGCAGGATGTGAACTCAGCAGTACCTTCTTGCTCATGCTCCTTAGCAACATGAGACAATAGGTTACTAATGATTTGTAGTCATTGTTAGCCCTATCCTCCATGAATTTTTCCAATCACCTTCTAAGGCCATTGAGGTTGGTGCCAATATTGTAGGCATGATGCTACCTTAAAATTAAACTACTTCATATTCACATGATATGAGAATCCAGCAGTATGGAATTCAAAGCTGTTCTTCTAGGCATGTTTACTTAAAGATCAGACAGCAATTTACAGGCAGGCATGGTGGGTGAACTCAATCATTTAGGCTTATCCAATAAACAATAGTTAAAACAAGTAAGCGCTGAAGTGATGTATGAACCCAGCCATTAAGTCCCCATCGGAGTCAACCAGATCTATGTTTTCTTATTTAAAAAAAAAAAAGCCTTAAAGCACCATGACAAGGTTTGTATGTGCAATGCCTTATGGTAAGGCTGAGAAACTAGTAGACTCATCAGTATATGAAGAGTCCTATCCTGGGAGCAGATTGATTGCTTGAACATGCAGGTCTACCAGGACTTCGCAATCTTAAAGTAGGAAGTTGGGGATTAACTGCTGTATGATTGAAAAAAGATGCCATGCTACAAAAGATATAGAAAAATTAAGGATGTGTGTGTGTGTGTGTGTCTGTGTGTGTAAGTTCTAAGTTCTAAGCAAGAACAAAAAGAAATTTACTCTGCATGGTGTCTAGAATATCTTCTCAGGTTCCAGCGTGGAACTATAACACTGACCAGAATTTTGGGAGAATTATAATTTCCAGGGGTCAGCACTAATGAGGTTTGGCTTGTTTTCAGACCCAACTCATAATTTCTCACCATTCTCCTGAGCAAGGGAATCCTGGACTTAACTTTTATCTGTGGTTTAACTCCCTGGCTATTAAAGAGTCAGGTAAAGGACAGACAAACAAACTCCACACTAGATGACCGAAAGATCTCTTGCAGCATTGCCAGCGTGCTGCAAATACTTTTCATGGTAATGTGTGTAATTAATTTAGTAGCACTCTCTGTTGCTCGATCTCTTTGAGGGCTGAGTCAGAGGGAGGGAACACTGAAATGACTGGAGAAGCACATGGAGTGACACTAGCTGGGATGCCAAGAACATCTTCCAGTATACTTCTTTGAAGAGCAAAGGAACACAGTTTTGGCATACTTCCACCTCTTAATGCTATATAATTCGTTGTTCATGGCTAGGTTTTGCATTTTCATAATCTATGCAGTTCTACGGGCATAGGCAACATGGTATCTGTCAAGTCCGTCACGCAATCCTTAGGCAATCCTAAATCACTGAGATGTCAGAGCCAAATCCCACTAAATTCATCGAGTCTTCCTTCTGAATAAATGTCTAGCATTGCTCTGCATGAAGGCAAGACAAAGTTGATGGATAGATTTCCCAAACCCATTCCTTTTGTGTCAACGGGGGTTAGCAATCTGAAAGTATCTTTTTGCTTTCTCCTTAATTTCAAAAGTCTCTTCCCAAAAAATATTTCCATCCTCTTCCCAGAGCAACTTTTTCTTATCCTTGGCGGACAACAACAAGGGAGCAACAAGAGCATCAGGAAGATAAGAAATAAATGGGATATCACAAACAGAAAGAGGAAAAGGTGAACAGTCCTATTTAATACTAGATCCCTTGTCTTAATCCCATCTATTCACAACCTCCAACAGCTAAGAAAACAACTGCAAATGCTGCTGCCCATCTCTGCTGCAGTATTTATACAGAGCTGGATACAACTGCTTATTCATTCTGACTTCAGCTTGTTGTTGTTGTTAATTGTGAAGTTCATTCTGACTTTAGCTTGTTGTTGTTGTTGTTAATTGCGACCCATCGCGACCCCATGGACAACGTTCCTCCAGGCCTTCCTGTCCTCTACCATCTTCTGGAGTCCATTTAAGCTCACGCCTACTGCTTCAGTGACTCCATCCAGCCACCTCATTCTCTGTCGTCCCCTTCTTCTATTGCCCTCCATCTTTCCCAGCATCAGGCTCTTCTCCAGTGAGTCCTTCCTTCTCATTAGGTGGCCAAAGTATTTGAGTTTCAACTTTAGGATCTGGCCTTCTAAAGAGCAGCCAGGGTTGATCTCCTCTAGGACTGACTGGTTTGATTGCCTTGCGGCCCAGGGGACTCGCAGGAGTCTTCTCCAGCACCATAGTTCAAAGGCCTCAATTCTTTTGCGCTCAGCCTTTCTTATGGTCCAACTTTCACAGCCATACATTGCAACTGGGAAAACCATGGCCTTGACTATACGCACTTTTGTTGGCAGGGTGATGTCTCTGCTTTTTAGTATGCTGTCTAGATTTGCCATAGCTTTAGGGGGGTTGGGGTTGGGGGGCACCATTTTACGGTGGTTCTCCTCCTACCTCTCGGACCGGACGCAATTTGTGTTGGCAGGGGGGCAGAGGTCAACCTCGAAGCACCTCACTTGTGGGGTACCGCAGGGGTCGGTCCTCTCGCCTCTCCTGTTCAACATTTATATGAAGCCACTGGGTGAGATCATCCGTGGTTTCGGAGTGGAGTTTCATCAGTACTCAGATGACACCCAGCTGTACATCTCCACCCCGGACCACCCCAACGATGCCGCAGAAGTGATGTCCCGGTGCCTGGAGGCCGTGCGAGTCTGGATGGGGAGGAACAGGCTTCGTCTCAACCCGTCCAAGACCGAGTGGCTGTGGTTTCCGGCGTCACGTCATAGCCAGTTGGTTCCATCTCTGGCTATCGGGGGCGAGTCATTAGCCCCGTGGAGAGGGCTCGCAACCTGGGCGTCCTCCTGGATGCTCGGCTGTCTTTAGACGATCATGTGACGGCCGTGGCCAGGGGGGCTTTTCATCAGGCTCGCCTGGTACGCCAGTTGCGCCCCTTTCTGGATCGGGACGCCCTACGCACAGTCACTCAAGCCCTCGTTGTTTCCCGCCTGGACTATTGCAATGCTCTCTACATG